>NC_134853.1:172353381-172585881 GCF_049852395.1 Peromyscus maniculatus bairdii
CCTCCAAAAAGACCTTCAGGCCAGACTAGGAGCCTCTGCCTGCAGACTAGGTCTAGATCTAGCACAAGATCTGCAAACCAGGCATGGGAAGGGGCTGTGGGGCACTCAGTGACCAGGGTGGAGACCACAAGACAGAGCCAGGAAGCAGAGGCCTTCTTCCTGGGACTGTTTCTGCACCTAAGAACTCAGGCCGCCCTATAAGGCCCCTGCCTGGGGTCAGGGCCTTAGGAGGAACTCTGGGGTCTGTTAGGCCTCCATTCACCTCTCTCCCTCCAACTAGCCACCCCCTCTCCTGGTGTCCATTTCAGATAGAGCAGGAATCAGGGCCAAAGCCCAGCAGGGACTTTGCACAGCTGAGCAGACAGATCCCCACCCTCAGGTGGGGAGGCCTGTCCAGGCACATCTGGAGAATGTGGGATTAACAAGCTAGAGCTCGCTCCATGGGCGACAGGGTGTGTGGTGTGAACACGTGTGGCACATACAGGCACGCGCATACCATAGGCAGAGGCGGAGGAGCAGAGAGTCCCCTGCACTCCTTTAGAACCTTGGCCTGGAAGCCTCCCACATCACATACCTGTGCTGTTCTGACAGCTGGCCCCCAGGAGCTAATGTCTGTTCCAGGGAAGCCATACAGTTCACTGTGTCCAGCCAGATAGAATTTGCTCATGTGTAGGATCAGTATATATTAGCTGCCTTTGCACTGTGTGCTGGGCTTCCCAGATGTGGGAGAACCCCTGTTTTGGGGAAGCTGGCACACTCCTCCCTAGGTGACGTCATAGGATTCACATTATCCCCTGGGCCTAGAGGACAGAGTCACTCAGCAGGAAAAGTACCAGGCATGAATGAGGCCTTACTCACCCACAGGCAGAACGTTGGCATTCAGGAAAAGCCATCTGCTGTCCAGATCAGGCCCTGGGTCCTCGGGCAATGAAACTGGACCAATGGTGCTATCCAGCGGGGGAGCCATCCTAGAGGGATGGGGACTCTCTGGGATTTGGGTGCAGCCAGCCTGGACTAGCAGACCGTCATCAGCAGACCTATCTGAAGTCCCTCTGCTCCCAGGGTCTCCAGGGTCCCTTGCTGAGATGAAGTCGAGGCCTGTAGTTCATCATACACCTAGAGAAAGCAAAAGGAGCAAAGAATGTGGGGGGGGGGGCACATCCTTCCACCTTCCTCTGCTGTGGGAAGGCAATACGCACCACAGCTCCCCCTGTTGGAGGATTCTGGATTGTAGCCCAGCACCACAGTAACTTGTAAATAAATAGGCCACTAGGGCTAGTGCAGAGCCAGGTAGCAGGGGAGCCAAAGATGAGGAGTTGGAGCAAGAAGGGCACAGGGTGTCTACAAGGCCTCACACCTTTGATGAGTGGCAGGTGAAGGCAGAACACTGTGACCAAGCTGCCAAGTTCCTCAGCAGTGTACCAAATGCTTGCCTGAGTGAGGACTTTCTACAAAGTTCCATCAGAGTCAAAAGAAAACAAGAGCCGCATTACAGAAACCAGCCAGCCTCATAGGAACAAACTCTGCGAGACAAAGTACCTGTGACACCTCAGAACATGTAGCCCTGTGGCGGTAGCAAGCCCCTTGCCAACCCTTAGGCACACTGAGGCCTAGGAGGACCCAAAGCCCCCGCCCGTGTGGGCGTCCTTCATCCCTACTCCCGCGCCTCAGGGAAGCATCACTCGAGGTCCAGAGTCTTGAGCCCTTCCTTCACTCTGCGGTGTACTGAGTGGAGGCCCCGTTGTCTCCCAGGCAACCGTCTGCCCAGGGCAGCCCCGGTTGGCTGAGCTCCAGGCCCCTGATTTTCAAAGCACCCCAGGTTCTGACAAACCTCCTTGTTCTGCCCTGGAGCCCATCCCCCAGCCTCTGCACAGTCCCTGCCTGGAACTTTCCTTTCCACCTCTCACTTCACCTCCAACATCTACTGGCTGGGCCAGCTTCTTCCAGAGGCTTTCTGGACACCTCTTTCTAGGGCTTCTGTTCCCCTTGGCACCTCCTTTGGAGATACAGAGAAATTGGCAGGCCAGGAAGGAGGACTTGGCCACTTGAAGCCTGGACCTGCCCTGGACGGAGCTTCTGCCCTGGACTTAGGATGGACATCAGCACACCCAGACCTTCTGGACATCAAGGGCTCTGCTCTGTCCAGGTGGGAAGACAGGCGGGGAAAGGGAGGCCCCTCAAGCCCTGGCGGAGAAGGTTCCTGCCTCCACCTCAGCCCTTCCTTAAATCAGAGCTCTCGGTTCCTTCCAGGCCTCTGAGTCTTCCCTCTTCCACATGCCCAGACCCCAGGCCCTCTGGCCTGACTCACCTCCTTCAAGATCAGCAAAGATTAACCTACCAGGCAGGGCTCCTAGGGTCCCAGGCTCAGACCAGTGTAGGCAGTGGACACCAAACAGCACACTAACCCTGGGTTCACCCTCAGCCTCCCTCTCCTCCCTGGCACTCCTCACCTCTGAGCCAGGTCCAGGCTCACCCACAGATACAGGGTCTCCCAGCCCAGCTCCTCCTAAGGCAGCTGGGCTGCAGCAGCCCCTCAGTCACCAGCCCATGAGGCTAGCACCAGCTCCAGCTCTCAGCCGGCACCCTCTGGGAGTCAGCTTCCTGCAGCAGAGAAGAGGCAGAGCTGTGCCTCAACACGCCTTGTTGGAGTGCAGGCCAGGCGTGGGGCTCCACTAGACTGGCACAGTGGAGCCTAATTAGGCAACAGTGCCATGCCGACTGCCTGAAGCCAAGGCGTAGCCCCAGAGGACCATGAGGTTGGCTACTGGCAAGGACTCCACTATACCTGGAGCCAGGGCCCCTCTCACCCTCCCACCCCTGCCCTGTCCACTATGTCTACCCTCCACGGCACCCCTTCCTCCCAGCCACGCTGGCCCTTCAGTTCTGGAGGCAGCAGGACAGCAGAGAGCCGGGGGAGGGGGGCAGGATCCTTGGCTGATCTTGCCGTGGGGCTTATCCTGGCCAGGTCGCTCCTCCTCACGCTGGCTGCAGGACCTAACTAACCCTCAGGCCTATACCCTAGGCTAAGGATGGAATACTTTCCATTTCAGGCCTCTGGCTTCTGCTCAGACCCTGGCCTGTATGCCAACCTCAAGCCGTTGGGAACTGTCTGCTGCCATGGGTAACTGCTCACTGGTGGCCTCGTGCGGGGCCAGGCTGCAGTACCCAGAGCATGATGTCCACACTCAGGCTGGTAGACATTTCTCTGTGAAGCGACCATCCTCTGTTCCCAGAACTTCCAAGTAGCTCCCACTTCCCAGCCTTTCTCAAGTCTAGGCTCCCACCTCCGGGGGCCTCCAGAGGACCTGCTCGGGGATGCCCTGCATCTTCTAAGACTGCTGACCGCTTCTATTTCTGTTATCTGTGGTGACTGTGTCTTGAACAGTGTTAGCCTGCCTGAAAACACGAGGAAGGCCCCCACAAGCCCCAGCCTGTCCCTCTCTACACCCTCCCCCTGTGCCTCCCACTTTGTCTGCCAGAGCCCGGGAAATGGAGCAACCACACCCGCGCACTGTGTACTCTGGCTCAGGAAACCCCTATGGGGGAAAGGGGAAGCCCTAGTCTCTAAGATGTCAGAATGCAGGGATCATCTTTCCAGAACACTAAACATCTTTCCAGTTTCCTAAAGGAGAAATCGAGGCCTGCTCCCTGTGTGGGAAAAGGCCCTGCGAAAGAAAGAATCCTCATCTACTCATGCCCAACACCCAGCTCGCCATATTCTTACTGCCCTGACCCCTCTAAGGTTGACCATCTTCAGTTCCTAGACAGTGAAATGAGTGTCCACTTCCCCAACCTGCCCCAGCTTCCCTCCTGACCAGTCCTGGCGGCCAGTGTCCCCCTGATGGAGCACCTCAAGGCCCCTGAGTCTGCTCAGGTAGACCCTTTGACACCCCACTCCCACACAGACCCCCCTTACTCTGGACCCTCTAGACTGACTGCTGTTAAAGCTGGGAGTTGGTCTCCAGGTGAGGAGACACAGGGCCTAAAAACGCTGGTGACAAGAGGCAGGTGGCACGGCAGGTGGACTTGCAGCGCGGCCCTTTGGGAATCTCTGGTTGCACTGAGCCACTCCTGCCTTTTCCAGTCTGAGGCTTTCCTCCGAGTTCCTGCTGCCTAGCTCTGGATTCACTGAGTGTAGAGAACACAGAATGGAGGCTGGCCCCAGTAAAGCCACAGGCCCAGGCAAGCTCTGCCATCATAACAGAGCCGGTCTAGCCAGCCAGAGACCAGCTACACAGCACAGATGGCCAGCAAAGATCTCAGCACTCTGCCCCTGCCCTCAACTGTTTGGGGAGGGGGCAGGCCCAGGGGCTGGCTTCACACAGAGAAAAGAGCCTGCCTTGCTCACCAGAGCTCCAGAGACAGGGGGAGTACATTTGTCAAGGGAAGTAGGAGGTTAGGTCACTGGGTTGAACAGCTTAGACAGCCCTGGGAACCTGCCTTCTGTAGGAGAGATATCCCAGTCTCTAAGGGAATATAGTCATTGCAGCCCTGGCAAGGACATACACAGGGCATTCAGTATTGGAAGCAAGAAGAGGGTGGCATTTTGAGAAGAAGGCAGATCTTGAAGATACCGTTTTGAGCAAACACAGATCAGAACCAAGTGTGCCATAAGTGCCAGGCTACAGAGTGCTGCTTCACAAAAGCCTGGGGTCCCCAAAACCCTTAGGAACCCAAGAGCCTGACAAGCCTCTTCAGAGTGTTCATTACCCTGTAATGAGGTTGGCATGGATGGCGGTGTCACTGTGGGTCTCAGCACTGTGGGCCTCACCATCTTGAACTCAGAATGTAAACAAGCAGATATTTCCCTTAGAAGGTATTTAATGAAGCAGGATTGAGGACTTGTACTGAATCTCAACCACAGACTCAGGACTCCTACTGAACAAAAGGAGGTAGGGTGTCCTAGAAAAGGATGAAGCTGTAAGATAAAGTGCTTCTTGGAACATCACTGTATCTGAAAGGCAGCTGGCAGATGAGCCAAGGCATGCCAGCAGGGGCATCTGACAGATGTTTTCTCAAAAGAGAAGTAAGGGCTAGAAGCAGACCTGAGTCTAGCAATTAAACGCCAGCCTGGGCAACATAACAGGACCCATCTCAAAATAAAGAACAAAGTAAGCTTGCTACTTAAAAAAAGGAATCCACAGGCTTTCTCACCAATAATAGAATCAAAATTAAGTGAAAATTAGTGCTTTGTACAACCTGTATCTACCGCTGTGAGCCTGTCAGCGCCCCAAACACCACCAGATCAGCAGTGATGCTATCAAGAGTTGGGTAGCATCATGAAATGTGTCAACAGTGGGGGAAATCTACATAATTCAGTGAACTGGACTCTTCCAGGAGACCAGACATAGATTCCAAGACATGCACAGAAAAGGAGTCCATTCAAAGTATACCACGCCAAGGGATGTCACTGTAGTGACTGCCCCCAGCCCCCACGTGTATCAGATCCACACTGCAGCCACCTTTAAGAAACTGTGGAGTGTTGCTGAGTGCAGCATCTAGGAAGAATGTCCGCAGTTATGACAGAGGCAGCAGATCTGTGTGCAGCTAGGTTTCTTCAGCTCCGTCAACCAAAACAACACATTGTAACAGATGGAGTGCAGAAACGATAGGACGATCCAGCTGTCCTTCACAGGACAGACACTGGGGAGATCTGCAAAGCTGTAGAACATGCCACTCTTTTGATGGTTTTTTGTTTGGTTCTTTTCTTTTTTTGCCTCAAAAAAGTAGAGTTTGTCATAAATGTTATCTATATTAACATATAATTAGTGTCTGTGTGAGAATATGGACACACATGTGCCATAGTGTGCACGTAGAGATCAGAGAACTCTTCGGGAGTGGGCTCCTTCCTTTCTCCATGGGATCTAGGGATAGAACTATGTCATAAGGTTTATGTATCAAGTGTTCTTACCCTCAGAGCCATTTTACTAATCCCTTTGAGACAGGGTTTAGACATGTAGACCAGGCTAACCTTGAACTAGAGATTGTCCTGCCCCAGCTCCCCTACTGCTGGGATTATAGGCCTGTGCCACCAGGCCTGAAGCAGCTTAGATTTTAATGTGGTTTGTATCGAATGGCAGAACTAGAATATGGTGGCTGAGATTTAGCAACAAGTCCCAGGAGAAGCCTGGAAGTGTGACATCTGACCATTTCCACAATGCACATATTTCCACCAGGGTTGATTTTAAGTTACAGACAATGCTATCTATCACCAAGCATGGGGCTGAGAAGAGACGGACGTGTCTGCAGCATTCCCACTACATAGACACCATCAAGTCCTATCTAGACAAGAGCAAAGATAACAGCAGGGTGTAATTAGGAAGTGATATGCTTTAAGTGTTTATTACTTTTGTGTTTTATGTAATTTATATGTCTTACATATGTAATTAGTTTAATTTGATTTTAATAATGGCTGTGTTCAACATCCAGCTCTCAGAATTACTGGAGATTTAACAGCTGACTTGTACAAGCTGGTCCTTGCAGGCTCTAACACACTCCTAGATATAACCCCTCTAAGCAAAAGCTCTTTGGGATCCTCAGCAATTAATGCAAAGTGGTCCCAAGATGAAAACAGAACAATACCTTGTATTTGAAAAATACAAAAATTCGAAAGATACCTACTAAAGGCTCTTCAGACAGGTCGGGGGTGGGGGGAGCTGGGCACCAATGTGCTAAACAGCTACAGTACTCAATCTATTGGTCTGAGTCAGTCAGGAGAGGAACCCTGTGGTGCTTTGATGGTTCCCATAACCCTCCTACCTGAAGTCTGAAGAACACACTTGGAGGGTTGGAGTCCCTGGGTCACAGCTGAGCCTGAAGCCTGCCCAGTGTGGCTAAGAAAATCCCAGAGCCTATGTTTTCCCATCTTTAAAGTAGGGTACAGAACATGCCTTCCACTGGAGGTCACAGGTATAGTGTCCTCCCTCCCTGGAAGGCAATGAAGCCAGGCCTGATGATTGACAGATAGCCTTTCCATGTGGTCACACTCTGGAATCCCACTCAGCTCCTTCCTCTGCCCTGAGGACACTTCTCTCACAATGTGTCAGAAATACATACAAGGAATAGGCTATGATGATGGTGTACATTCCTGCAAACAGAAACCCACACCTCTGTGGCAAACCTAATCCCTGGCCCTCCCTGGACCCCATCCCATCCTCAGCATGGGATGGAGACATAGAAACATGAACTGGGTAAGCCCCACCAGAGATTGTCAGAGGAAGGGCTGAAAGGGCTGCATACAGAACTTTCTCGGTCGGTCCCTATTGGACTTTGGCTCCTAGGCTTGCTTATTGAAGCAGGCCAAATGGAATCCCACTGTAGAGTCACAAAGGACCAGCGGAGACAGTATGGAGCAAGACTCATCCTGTGTCCCCTGCCAAGCTCTTCTCCCCCAGTAATCAGAGACTGTCTGCTCCCACCCTGGAGCAGTGCCTAGGCTAATAGGGAGACATCACCAGCTCAGGAGAGCATGAAGGGGCTCTGAGGGGACTTAGGACTCCCTAGGCTTGGGCTTTGTCCAAGCAGTCCTTAGGAGAAGTTGTGTTCAGGAAGACTGTCACCTCCATAAAACCTGGAGCCAGCAGCTGTTCACCCGAGTCATCTGGAGGAACTGCAACACTATGGAGCCCTATCTAGCTCCCCCGCTTCTTTCCTTCCTTCCTCACTGTCTTCCTGTCACCAGAGGATACCAACTGTGCCACCTTGTAATCCACTGCTGGGTGGGCTCCTTAGCCATTAATGAGTGGAAAATCCCATCCCCCTAGGGACTCAGCTAGGAATGTGGCACAGGCAGCTGGGCATTTCAGGCCCTGCCATCCCCAGGAGCAGCTGTTCCAGGGGAGGTAGTGGTCCAGCCTGCCTTTGGACGCTAATGGGCAATCATTTATCTTTTACCTGTTTGTCAAGACAATGTCTGAAAAACCCAGAAAACAGGGAGAAGCCCTCGAGACAAATATGAGTGACACAGGGACATCCCTGTGAAGACATGGCAAGGAAGTAAGCTGATGTTTTAACAGGGTCCAAGGACAAGCCAGCATGTAGCTCCTAAGAACTAGGGCAATGTCCATTTTACTGAGAATCCTGCCCTGAGCAACAGCTTCTTAGATCCCTTGATTGCCCGTAGGAACACTGAATACCAGATCTCAGTAGAGCCGAGGATCCCCTGAAGGTTCCTGAACAGAAGAGCAGGGGGTGACAGGCTAAGTACCATCTAGAACTGTTTCAGGAACCAGGGTGACCCCTAAAGCCCTCTTATTCTAGAACACCATGGACATGAAGTTTGCAGAGCCACCCCACCCATCTGAGATGCACAGAGCTCACATTAATAAGCCTTTGACCAGATTCTGACCTCCAGCAGACCCAAGGAGACAGCTTCTGCCTACATTGGGTCCAAGCCACTCTGCTCTCAGTGGAATCCCTGTGGCTGGCCTCAACTATACTCTGTGGGACTAAACCAGTCTCATATCTATCTGGAAGGAGCTCCTTCAAGGCCATCACAACCCACAGACAGCAGCTGCTCACCAGCCTTGGCCATTCTTGACTTTCACATCTAAGGCCAAGAAAGCATCACAGCAGCTCTCTGGAAATCCAGGGATCATCAGAGATCAGAAATTATGGTTCTATCACCCTCACCCAACTACAAGCTTTCACACTACCATCTGGCAGCTTCTTGCTTGTTCTGCATTCTGCATGTGCCAAGCTCTAGGGTGGGCCCTGGCTTAGAGCAGAGGGACCCAGAGATGTCTTGGGTCCCAGCCTTGCCTCATAGGATCCATGCTGATAAAGGCCGGCAGACTCATGCCTGCAGTAAAAGCCTCTACCCAACCACCACCTCCCAGCAGACCCTGAGCCAGGAGGGGACCCATGCTTGCCCTCCTGGTTTGCCCTACAATACAGGTGGTGGAACCTCCACTCTCCTGTTTGACAGCTGAGGCCTAGGAAAAATAAAGACACGAAGGCACACCTGAAATGCAGGTGGCTTCCCTACCCATTCTCCCCACTACCTCCTGCTCCAGATTCTACCCCTATACTGGGAGATTGCTGGGTGAGTGCAGTAGGGTTCACAAGTCTCTAGCCCACAGCTCCCAGCAGCTAGCTACACTGTCCCTAGCCCTGCCCACGAAGAGCCCCACAGAACCTGACCTTCCAGGCCCATTCTACTCCCAGCCTAGGCTTCCCTCAAGCCTCACTGGCCTTGCCCCATGTGCTTGGGGCCAGTGGTTACTCTTAAGGTACTGCTTCCTATACTGTCTTAGGGAGACCAGCCCTCCTGCCCTCCATCCTATGGGAGGGGTATAGAAAATCAGCCTGTATCCCTGCTCAGTTACAACTTGTCCATCATCCCTAGCCTGCATGTGCCTTTATGGCCACATTCTCTTCATGGATAGAGGCCCCTCCTCCTCTGGAAAGTCTTTCCAGATATCCACTCCCTAGGAGTGGTTTTTCGAGACAGGGTTTCTCTATGTAGCTTTGGAGCCTATCCTGGAACTCCTCGGTAGACCAGGCTGGCCTAGAACTCACAGAAATCCGCCTGGTTCTGTCTCCCGAGTGCTGGGATTAAAGGCGTGCGCCACCACCGCTTGGCTTCCTGAGAACCTTTATGTAAGCCCCTTGTTATCCAGCACAGGTCAGCATGATGGTCACAGTGTAAAGACCCCTCCACCAATAAAGTCTTGTTGCCCAATGCTAGACAACCCATTCCATCAGCAGATAAAGAGATGTGTGGAAGTGGGACCAGCCAGGCTTGGGTTCAATCCTCTGCAACCTCTAACCTGAGTTAACGCCACCAGGACCAAGCCCCTTCCTCCCCAGCCCAGGGTTCTGTTTCCATCTCAGCTCCACGTTCTGAGACTGCACAAAGCCTGGAGCCCCACGCTGGCTCAGCACTGGGAATCCAAATTTTCTTGTTCCTGGGACCAGCACAGGAACACAACCCCTTCTACCCTGGGTCCTGGCGAAGGGTAGCATCCCAGCCACCTGCCTGTGCCCCTAGAACTACCCAGAGTCCCTTCCCAGGGTACATAGCCTCCAAAAAGGGCTTAACTTTCCTGCCCTCAGTTTTACCCTTAATAGCAAGCCACAGGAGTAGTTGGGGAGGCTCTCAGAGGTCTCTGACTATCAGATAGAGCCTCCCAGGCTTGGTTCTAGGGCCTCATATTCCCTCCAATACCCACACCATTTCTTGGTGCCCACAGTACCTCCAGGGCTCCAATCTGCAGCAACCAAGGCAGCTGGCTGTGGTGTGCTCTCAGAGCCTCCAGCTTGCCTGCTCTGGGTGGAGGAACCTGTTTTCCAGGTTTGTGGCGCCTGCAGAGGGGCCTCCTGCTTGGGGCAGGCCCCACCCTAACAGTCATGTCCTTGTACACGAACTGCTCCTGGGAGGGTTGTTAACCAGTCCCTCTGCCCCTCTACAGTTAAAGACAGTGTGCAATGGAAAATTTAAGGAGCCCCAGGACTCACCCCTGCTCCAAGCCCCAGGTTCTAGGGCAGGCCTCCTAGAACCCATCAGACTAAGGCAGCCTTCCCCTCACCATTCCCGCAGAGACAGCATTGGTTCCCAGGAGGCCAGCTGACCAGTGAGGACAGGGGCTCTAGAAGTCCAGTGCAGGATCACCTGGGAACATTCCTGCCTCAAAGCAGGGAATCCAACAGTGTGGACCCAACAGTGCAACCCCAGGGCTAGATCAGGCCGAGAAAAGTACGTGCTGCACTTTCCTTCTTTCCTGCTTCACCACTGTCCTCCTGAGTGGCGGCTGTGTGGAGCCCCATCCCAGCCTTGATGTATACAGCAACCACCAAAACAGTAAACCCCTCCTGGGGCAGAGGTAAGGTTTACAAGGACTCACACAGACTCAGGCAAAGGAGAGCTTGTGTGTGCTGACTCACCATCTCATTCACCAGTCTGCTAGGTGGTGTTGGAAGGAATAAATAACCTGGGGTAGAGGGGACACCTGCTGAGCATCCCTCCCAGTCCCCTGGCCTCCCCACATCTACAGAACTATGGTAGAAATGATCAGATAAGGCTGGGTATAGAACTAAGTGGATAAAGTGCTTGTTGTCCCAGTATGAGGACCACAGTTCAGATGCCAGAGCTCACCTGATGGGTGAGGTGGCCCACCTGTAATTTCAGCCATGTAAGGCAGACACTGGGATCCCCAGGGCAACCTAGCTAACAAGACTAGCCATATGGGCAAGTTCTGGGTTTGACCAAAAGACCCTGTTCCAATGAATAAAGTGGAAGCACAATCCAGGAAGAGGCCAGATGCCATCCTTGCACTACCACCACCACCACCACACACACACTCACACACACACACCCCACCACCACACACACACACACACCACACACACACACACACACACCACACACACACACCACCACCACACACACCACCACCACTACACACACACACACACCACACACACACACTCACCACACACACACCACCACCACCACCACATACACACCACCACAGACACACACACCACACACACACACACACACACACCACCACACACACACACCACATATACCCACACATATGCAAACATGCATACACACATATGCATACAACACACACAATAAGTTTAATTATTTAATAAAATTAGAAAACAGTGTGGCCAGAGCTAGCATTCCTGGCAAAGAACATCAGGTAGGACAATGAAATACTCAGTGTATGAAGAATATAGAAGCCATTGTTGAGGGGCAAAACTGTGAACACTGCCTATGATGGCTGACCTTTGCTCCAGAAGCTCCTGTGTCAGAAATGCAGAATTTCATCCTGTTCCAGATCCACTACCCACCTGCATCTCTATGTGGACCCAAACAATCCATGTGCCCAGCACTAGCATGGCGGTCGCTCAATAAACACCAGCTAATCACCATCATTATTCCTGATCTACAGACCAAAAAGCTGAGGCCCACTAAGTAAAGAAATGTGCAGGACATACCTTGTCCCTTGTCAATGGCACAGGGCTAGTGAGGGCCCCAAGGGGGGCAGTCAAAGGCCAGCCCAGAGATGCTCCAGTGCAGTGTCCCCAATGAACCCCACTGTGGTGATAGTGTTCCCCAAAATATTGTGCACCCTAATAAACTTATCTGGGGTCAGAGAACAGAACAGCCACTAGATATAGAGATCAGAAAATGGTGGCACTCACACCTTTAATCCTAGCACTCCAGAGGCAGATATCCATCCAGATCTCTGTGAGTTCAAGGCCACACTGGAAACAGCCAGGCATGGTGACACACGCCTTTAATCCCAGGAAGTGATGGCAGAAAGCAGAAAGGCATATAAGGCGTGAGGACCAGGAACTAGAAGCTTTTAGCTGGTTAAGCTTTCAGGCTTTCAAGAAGCAGTTCAGCTGAGATTCATTCTGGATGAGGACACAGAGGCTTCCAGTCTGAGGAAACAGGATCAGCTGAGGAACTGGCGAGGTGAGGTGGCCGTGGCTTGTTCTGCTTCTCTGATCTTCCAGCGTTTACCCCAATACCTGGCTCCGGGTTTGTTTTTATTAATAAGAACTTTTTTTAAATTTTATTTTATTTTACAATATAATTTAGTTCTACATATCAGCCACGGATTCCCTTGTTCTCTCCCCTTATTAATAAGAACTTTTAAGATTCCTGCTACACCCCACTGCAGTTGATAACAGGGAATGACACTCGGCTCACAGACTAGGGTGGCCCTCAAGGGGCCCAGGAGGTGGATATGGGAGAGTCAAGGCCAGGACTAGACCTGTCAGTCACATCTCTGGTGTCTTCCCTCAAGTCCTCAGGACCCTGGCCTTCTTGTCCTCCATCCCTGCAGCAGAAGGGAAAGTTTACAAGGAGTTAGTCACAAGGCTCAGGCCCAGGACCGCTGTGCTTCAGACAGAGAGTGATAAAAAGGAAGGTGACAGGGGCACATGCCCTGTCCCCAGCAAGAACTCTCACCTGACCACCACCTCAGAGTCCTGGAACCCTAGAATGCTGAAAAGCAAAGAGGGACTCCAGGCCAGAGAACTGATTCACAGTGATGTCACTACTCATCCACCCACTTTCTCTCCTTGCTAAAAGGCCTCTTGTTTCCCAGTCTGCAGGATATCTTTGGGGTACTAGTCCCTAGCTGCCCAAGCTAGTAAAACAAATGGGCTGATGGCGCCACCTGCCGGCCTTGCCCTTTAAGAAGAACCCCTGAGAGGAGGCAGCTAGGAGTGCCTTATATCCACAGCCCACAAAGGAGGGGCCTAGGGGTCAAAACACCGGTCAACAGCTGAGACCGAGTATGTGGCTAGGATTTGAGCCCATGGAGAGAGACACTTAAGCGTCTCCCTGGGAACAGAAACCTGGGATAATGTGTCTGGTCTTGCTCCCCATGGATAAGAGGAGAATCCAGAAAATGCAGTCCCATAAAAGGAGCAGGCCATACCTCACAGTTATGTTAAAACCGAGCTTCTGAGTTTGAAGAGAAAAAAGTTTCCTAGGGACACAGCAGCCTTGGGCCTTCAAGGAACCAGCATTTCAAACCGTTATATTTGATTTGGCGAGAAGCTTGTGCCTCTGCCTGAGACGTGACTGCCTCCTGGCAGTGGTCAAAGGTACTATTTGGGGCTGTCCAAGCCAAGCCAAAGAAACCAGGGCAGGGGCAGCCGGAGGAACTCCAAAACAGAACTGGGGACTTCAGTAGTCAGATGAGATCACATGACTATCCTAAAAGAGTCCACTCCTACAGTCCCAGAGACCTGAACCAAAAACACATCTGCGAGGCTGAGGTCTCTCAGGGTCCTGCCCGCCACGAATCAACAACATCCCTCTCAATATTCGCTACTCCACTACGTGACTCAGCCCTCGAAGCACGGAACCCACCCCCGCTTCTCTGCGTGGCTCCACCGACAGCACCGACCCCACCCCTCCTGCGTGGCCCCGCCCCCATCCCTGCCTCCAATAGCTCCGCCCTTAAATGCCCGCCTCTCCCGTGGATTGCCCGCCTCTCAGGATACCGTGCCTAGGCCCCGCCTTCGTCCGCGTGATGTTCACTGCCTGCGCCGCACGACCGAGGCACGTCGAGCGTCACAGGCCCCGCCCATAGCGCACGCCGGCGCGGTGCGACCTCACTGACTCGGGCCATGTCGCTGGCAGGTGCACCTGAGGTGATCCGGGCAGCGCAGAAGGACGATTACTACCTGGGAGGCCTGCGGAGCGCGGCGGGTGGCGCGCTGCACAGCCTAGCGGGTGAGGGCCCTGGGCACCCCGACAGGCAGCAGCTCCGAAGCTCCTTAGGAAAGCGAGGATCAAAACAGATTTACACACTGCAGAACACTTTGCAGGTCTCTGCGCCAGGCAGTGCCTGCTCAGTGTTCTCAAACATTTGCCCATTCACTTCTCATACGCCCCTGTAGGTTGGACCTAACAGTATTACACTTACAGGGAGGCACGTGGAGGTTTCCAAAAAGATCTCACAGGCAGGGATTTGAGAGAGCCGAGATTTGATACTAAACAGGTGTTGTTAGCACTACCTAGACTTTCCTAGGACAGTTCCTGACTCAAGACAGTCACAGCTGAGAGGTTCTTAGGAAGTGGCCTTCCCTCGGAGTCATTCCTGTCAACCATGTGGGGAGAGGGGATAGGGCAGGGAAGCAGAGGAGCCTCTAGTTGAAGGTCGCCCTAGAAGAGGAGGGATTTGACCTGGACTTTAACCACCTCCACCCGGGTGGGGGAGAGAATCTCGGTGACCCCACCTCACCTGCCCAGAGGTGATGTTTTTCTCTTCTAGGTGCGAAGAAATGGCTGGAGTGGAGGAAAGAGATTGAGCTGCTCTCAGACATCGCCTACTTTGGCCTCACCACAATTGCAGGTAGCAATCCTTGGCAGGTCCTTGGCACGGGGCGGGGGGGCGGGACAACCCACACAACCCCTGAGCAGCTCCTAGAATCCACCTGCATGCAGCCCCGGGGAAGAACGCCACTCGGGAGGCACGGCCCTCAGCCAGGGGCTCTCCTTGCATTTGTATGTCCCTGAGGACCTTCACCCAGGACTTTTCCAAGGGTGTTATTGGGACCCCCACCCCCAAGCTGAAGACCCAACCCAGGGCCTTCCGCTTGCTAGACAAGGCAAGCTGTACCACTGAGCTAAATCCCCAGCCCCAGGACCCACTTCTCAGTGGCAAAAGGCAAGTCAGTACTGACCCATCACATACTGGCCATTAAACCCTTGTGAGGTGGACACACAAAAGCTGATAGTCCTTTAGAAGGAAAAGCTGTGTAAGGGCCGCAGGTCACCAGTGCCAGCTCAACATCCAGCAAGGAATGCAGAGTGCCTGTGAGATGCCTGGAGAGGTCACTGTGGGTAACCTGCCCCCAAGGACTACACTCAGCGGTGGCAGACACAGCAGGCACCAAGGAACGACACTGTAACGCATCCTGATAAGTGTTGAGCTCTTCAGGGCAAAACACCAAGTCTGGGGGAAAATAATCTTCTAGTCAACCAAAGCAATTAGCCAGTCACTGAAGAGGCCTCTCTCAGGAGAATGGCCTTCCCTTTTTATGAGCCATGAGGCACTGCAAGATACAAAGGAAGAGGCTAACTGCAGGCCATGACCAGACACGTGAGGGCAGAGGTTGCTACAACAGGATCACAGTGAGACTCATGGAAGAGTAGTTCAAGGTACAACACAGGTCTGGCCTCAGGAGTAAGAGGCCTGGCTTTACCTTCTGCAGGGTGTAAGAAAACAGGACTTTCCCAGGTTGGACAACTAGAAGCTAGCTTTTGGCAGGGGTAGGCTTCAAGGTGTTTTATCTAACTCCATGTGATACTGTCAGGTAAGCAGCTGGGCTTACATCTCAGGACTGAACCAGATCCAGACTGAGCCATAATCTGGAAGGTAGGAAACCACGAGATTGGATCCCATCACTTGGACAAGGGATACCAGTTAGGCAGAAGAGGGACTGGGAAACTGGGAACAAATAAAGACTGAAGAGAGCAGGAAGCCAGGCAGTGGTGTCGTACGCCTTTAATCCCAGGACTCAGGAAGCAGAGGCAGGTGGATCTCTGTGAGTTCAAGGCCAGTCTGGGATAGAGTGAGTTCCTGGAAAGGCTCCAAAAGCTACACAGAGAAACCCTGTCTCAACCCCCCCCCCTCCCCCGCCAAAAAAAAAAGAGAGAGCAGGAACTGATGGGAAGCAAGGGCCTAGCCCAGAGCTGCAGTCTGTCACATCATGAAATCACAGCAAGACCACATTGGATTTAACAGCCTGGAAGGGCAGGTTCCAGGGTGACTGATGATGCTGGGGGGGGGGGGGGGACAAGCTGGCCTAGAAGTTTGTCCCTGTGTGGGATCCTTATCATTGTGCATTAATCCTCAGGCTACCAGACACTTGGAGAGGAGTATGTTGGGATCATCCAGGTGGACCCATCCCAGCAGCGAGTGCCCTCCAGGCTCCGCCGTGGGGTGCTGGTTGTACTGCATGCTGTCTTGCCCTACCTGTTGGACAAGGCGCTGCTGCCCCTGGAGCAGGAGCTGCAAACTGATGGTGACAGTACACGGGCTTCACAGGGAAGTCTGCTGTCTGGAGGACGCAGCCGGTCAGGGGCAAGGCGCTGGGTGCGTCACCATGCAGCCACCCTGACAGAACAGCAAAGGAGGACACTCCAGCGGGCAGTCTTTATTCTTAGGCAGGGTCTTGCCTGCCTCCATCGGTTCCATGTTGCTTGGTTTTATATCTACGGTGCCTTCTATCACCTGGCCAAGAGACTAGCAGGGATCAGCTATGTAAGTAGCAATGCCAAGGGGGACTGAATATGGACGGGTCCTCTGAGCAGCCTCCTTGGGGCCCATGCTGATGGCATGATCACAGTCAAGTGTTGTTTCCAAGTTGGAAGTGAAACCCTGCACTTGGGAAACAACAGTTTAATCAGTTATATTTTCCTACAAAGCCCAGGAAGTCCAGTTTCCATAAACTGAAGGTGGAAGGAAGTCTTTCACCAGCACATGTGTGGCAGCAGAGCCAGGCGCTGACTGAGTGGACTTAGGTCTAGCCCCACAGTAGTTTTCTCACTATTGGCCTGTGACTGTGTCCATTTCACTGCTCAGGGGGATGAGCACCTATTCCAGGTATCAAGTGCAGGTTCTAGCCCAGAGCCTGGCCTTTCCCATTCATCTCTGCCTACAGAAGCCCCTGTTCACCATCCAGCAGCCCTACCAGAAAGGCATGGTCTTCGGGCGTGGGTTAAGATATACTCCCACAGTAAGCACATCACCTCATCACACCACTGGCCAGACCTTGGTCTGCACTAACCCTGTTGCTGCCTTGGGCAGCCTCCCGCCTCTTTACACTCTGGCTTTCTACCAATACCCTTGCATCCTTTTACCCAAAACACCCCCCTTGCCCACCACCCACCAGAGCTGCTCGAAGTTCCTGTCAGAGGGGACCACATGCCATCTCTCCCTCCAGTTAAACTATCCCTCCCACACACCCTCATCATAGAACCATAGTCTGGTCTCAGGTTTAACCTCACTCAGTACTGCTAGATAAGGGGTTATCCAGCAAAATCTTCCCAGCAGTCATTTAGTTGAGCAGCTGTGCCTCCCTCCCTAATGGCTACTGAATACTGGATTCACTTGTAGGGCCTGTTATCCTGTTTTCCTGCTCCAGCCCAAGACATAATGTGTCCTGGTGTCTTGCCAGTAAGAAGGGATAGGAAGTGGAAGACAGCACAATTCTGTTGTGATGTGGATGGAAGTTACATCACTAGCTACAGCAGATGCGAGGGCAGTATCCTTGGGGGCTAAAGTGTCATAGAGGACTCAGTAAAGGGGCAGCATCTCCCTGTCCAGGTTCCCCTTGATCTTCCCCATCCCGCTCTTCCTCAGGCTCCTCTTCTTCCTCTGAACTGGTTCCCAAACAGCTCCAGAATCCTCACCCATTTTCCTGACCCATCTAGCCTCCTGGCTCAGTTCTCGTCTAATGCCTCAAGGTCAGCCGACAGCTAGGGTTCTCCCTCACTCCTGATACTTAAACCCACCTCCCTGGTTGGTTCTTGTTCTCTGGACACTCCCAGTGCCAAGGTGAGGACTGGCTGAACACAAAACCTCCAGCAGACAAGAGACCAGATCCTGGGGGATCCTGACGGGTTTGGGGGTGGTGGTCACCTGTCTTTGCAGCTCCGGACTCGCCGCCTGCCTGGAGAGGACCTGAGGGCTCGTACAAGCTACCGACTGCTGGGACTCATCTCCCTGCTGCATCTGGCACTGTCCATTGGGCTGCAGTTGTACAGCTTCAGGCAGAAGCAGCGAGCTAGGAAGGAGTGGAGGCTGCACCGCAACCTGTCCCACCGCAGGTGTGCAGGGGGCTTCAGCTGCTTTGGCATGTCCTGAGATTGTGAAAGGTGCACTCACCTGAGATATGTCTTGACCCCCACAGGAGTTCCCTGGAAGACAGAGCTGTTTGCAGAACCCCATTATGCACCCTGTGCTTGGAGGAACGAAGACACTCCACAGCTACACCTTGTGGCCACCTCTTCTGCTGGGAGTGCATCACTGAGTGGTGCAACACTAAGGTATGTTTGCTCCCAGGCCTTCAACCCTTGACTGTGAAGCTACCCCACCTCTCACACCTCTCAACTTGGGGATGAAGTCCCCAGTCAGAAGGGAAACTTCCCCTTTTGAGGTGTGACTGAATATGCAGGTGAATGACAGAAGATAGGTGCACAGATCAGGCTACACTTAACCACAGACTTGTCTTGCTTCCTGGTATGCTCAGCACACTTAGGATGCTGGGACATGTGCACACACCAAATTGTCCCTGTGTGCCACTGAACCATTTCCGGCAGGGCAGATGCCCAAAGCACACTGCTTCCTATAAGCAGCAGGGCCCTGGTTGGCATGTCTGGCCAGTGAGCTGTAGCCTTGGCCAAAAGCCAAGGCTACAAGTGAGAAGGAACTTTATGTGGCTGCAGCCCTGCTGCTAAGAGGTGGGCGTCCTGGGCTGCAGTACAGAAAATACAAGCATTCACACTGCTAAGTCAGCAGTCTGCATAGTGGGCATTCCCCAAGTGCCAGCATGTGTAAGTGTGGAATGTGTGCCCTCCTTTCTCATACAGATGGCAGAACAAGTCCTGTCTCTTGAGAGCAAACACCAGGTGCATCTAGAGTTGGGCCTGGTGGAAGTTCTACAAGGGAGAGGCTAGAATAGCGTAGAATAGCACACAGTCTGATGTCTTTCACTGGTGGGGTCTGAAGCCCTCCCCTCTACAGCTCTTGGCCCAGGGTTGCTGGGAAGACATGTAGAGGCTCAGTCAGAAGGAATAGCCCAGGAGAGGCCCCAGAAATCCAAGGTTCATAGGTGAGGGTGGGTGGGCACAGCTATGCTCAGTCAGCACTGTCCCATGCCTGGCCCCACTAGGACTCAGACCTTGGGAGAGGCCGTTTTCTGGTTGACTTACAGCTGTGCGTGTGTGTGGAACAGGAAGAGATGCAATGGGGATCAGGGCTGGACTCAGTATACAGTCATTGTGACACATACACCCCATCCCATAGACCGAGTGTCCCCTGTGCAGGGAGAAGTTCCCGCCCCAGAAGCTGGTCTACCTGAGGCACTACCGCTGAATGGGACTAGATCATCACCAAACGGCTCTAAGAAGTGGATGGAAGTTCACAGCGTTTATCCTCAGCACTGTGATTGCACAGAAGTATAAAATCCTCACACACTGTTGTCATGTAAACTACTACAGTTACCTGGGAAGAGAAAGGGTCAGGGGCAAATGGGCAATACTCCATATGGGGTAGGAGTTTGTTGCCCCTTATCATGGCTTCTTCTGAGTTTCTGGAGGTAATGGGTTCCTCCTCCCTCCCCAAGCCACATAGCTGAAAACTGCTTCAGAAGTTGGGGGGTTGGGGGCGTTAACTCAGGTCTGTGTAAGAGGCAGGGTGAGGGTTAGGGTAGAAGAGAAGCACTGCACTGTGGGCTCCACACCAACCAAGGTCAGCACTCCTAACACACTTGCCACATGAAATTAATTAATTCATATTGCCAACTCCTTAAGAAAAATGAAGGTCTTCATCTTGGCCTAATGGGTAGGAACGGGGGCTCCCTGAGTTGCAGATTCTTGTCAATTATATGAAGTGAAGATGAACACATGCCACGGCACATGCTCGGAGATCAGAGAACGTGCAGGAGTTGGTTCTTTTTATCGTGTTTTTCAGGGAATAAGTTCAGGTTGGGCTGGGCAGCAGCATCTTTACTTGTTGAACATCTCACCTACCTGGCAGAGTTGGCTTGGAAATAAACCAATTTCCATGTGTCTCAGATGCCAGTCCTCTGAGGAAGTTAGGTGAGTCGTATCTGCTTAGAGGCCTAGATGAACAAGTGTGACCTGCTTACCCAATGTCACTTCTGTGTCCAGCTCCCTCTTGGCTTGTCCCTAGCTTGTTTCTTGCCTCCATTTGACATTTCCAAGCTTTTAAAATTAATTAATGTCAAAGACAACCTGGCACATCTTTTAAGAGACTTAATTCCACAGAGTAGGTACATTAAGAACAGAAGATCTAGCTGGGCCTGGTGGTGCACACCTTTAACCCCAGCACTCGGGAGGCAGAGGCAGGCGGATCTGCCAGCCTGGTCTACAGAGCTAGTTCCAGGACAGTCAGGGCTACACAGAGAAACCCTGTCTCGAAAAGACAAAAACACAAACAAAAAAAAACCCAGAAGATCTAGAAAGACTTCATAAAACAGTGTGACGGTGTCCTGATAGAACCTTTGGTCTAAAGCCCAGCCACCAGCAGTGGTGTTTGATGTCACAATGTTCCTTGTGAAGTCCCCTTACCAAGAGCAGGAACCATCCCTCTAGGTGGAGCAGGGGACCAAGACTGACATAAGGTAACTTCAGGGACCCTGTGGGACCCTGGAACACAACTCTACAGTTGTCCGCAGTACCCCGTTTGTAACTCATTGCTCTGGCCAGGGACACCCAACTTTCTTTCCATCGTACCTTGAGCCTAGTCAGTGATGAGGAAAACAACGTGGAAAATATAAACAAAAATGTCCAGATTCGAACCCCAAGTGCTCACATGGTAAAAAAAAAAACAAAAAAAAAAACCCTTAGAACATTGTTGGAAAATGATGGGTTGAATGTACAAAATATGGCTCTAAAAGGAGCATCATAGTGTCAGTAAAAGAAAACCCAGATGGCTGACTTACTCAGTATCTAACCCTGTAGGATGGATGAGAAACACCACTGAGTAGGGTCCTGAATGGGTCACAGCCTGGAGAAAAAGCCCGCTTGCACTTGACAGCCTCTACCCCTCCTACACCTGAGGTGTTTGCTCTCCTGGTTCCACCTGGTGTAATGGTTCCCCTCCTACAGCTGTCAACAGCAAGCTGGGCTTCAGCGGAATGACTGTGGTGTAGACGAAGACTATACAAGCAAGGGACACTTTCTTTAATAAAGTTGGAATTTAAAAGTCACTTAGTAAAATGTTTAGAGTATTATTTTTATCACATCAAAAAGTTTGACATGCGGAGGGGTTCTGTTTTCCCCATAGAAGTAAAAGGCCATGTGACAACCCCCAAACCTGGTGTGCTCTAGCTAGTTCTGTTTCCTTAGAGGTTGTTGCATGAGAACAAGTTTAAATTAATCAAAAGAAAAATATGTTACGTATCAAAGGAAAGTGTCAAAATAATCTCAAACAATTAAAATATAATATATATTTATAATTCCAGGCCCTCAAAAGCAATCATGGTAGTTAAGAACAAAGTTTTGAGTCATTATGATAGAGGCCAACTTGAAAAACATCTCTAGTGAGATGAGATTCAGAAACTGGCATGAGAACCCCACAGAGCTACGTGAAAATCACCCTCAAAGTGTTACATTCGTTTTCACAGGTAAGAAGCAGGCTGGCGCAGAGGAGTGGCCTCAGCGTGGTCAGGAAGGCAGGGCTGCACTCTCATCCTCCCTCCCGCTCGCTGCCACCCACCTGGCCTCCCAAGCCTCTGGTTCACTATAAATCTGTCCACTTCAAACACATGAACATCACTGAAAAAGAAATCAATGCAATTTGGTTTAAATGCCAGTTTCCTCAAGAACCTGATATTTCAGATACAAATCATTGAGGCTCCTCTTAAAAAGAAAATTCAACTTCCTCATAATCAGCTACTTTATGTGAAGAAAAAGGCATTGTTACAATGGCTCAAAACCGTTCTTGAATACGTGTGACAGATTCAGTCCAGCTTCTAACTAGCAAATGTCTTGCCCACGTCCTCCTTCCCTTTGTATCTCCTCTTTCCGTGTGTGAATGGTATGTACCGGTATTTAATCATGTGCTGGGAAAACAAACAAACAAACTTGAGTTACTTCAAAACAGTTTCCTGCTCAGCCCTTCCCCTAGATCTGAATAGCCAAAGGCACCCCCTCGATTGCTTCTGCCTGTCACATCTGAAGTCAAGAGGCTAGCAATGTGCTCCAGAAATTCTAACCCACTAGAGGCTTGTCTGAAATCCCAACATCTGGAAAATATTTCATGACCCTCCATTTACAAAGAGCTAAGGGTTCAGCTACACCTCCAATCTGAGGATGTGCCATAACACTCTAGCAGGCTACCACAGGACCTGGAGCTCTGAGCTAGAAAGAGCCACTGAGGTACTACAGGCCCAAGCCCAACCTGGCTCTACCCAGGGCTTTCCTACTCAGCTTCCAGCAACCTTCCAGGAAGGCCCACTTGTTCTCTTTCACAGAGGGTCTGTAGTCTGGGACTCGTTGGCCTTGGCCAGAAGCTATGCACAGATCAGTAATCACACACAGGAGGCAATGCCCAGCACTAAGACCTAAGCATGCTTTCCCAGGGATACTGCAGTCACGGGCTGGTAACCGTCATCTTGCACAGCAGGGCTGCTATCTTTACCTTTATTTGCCTCTTCATTGTGATACAGAAAAGCATGATGAAGTACATCACCAGGATCGGCCAGAACACTGGGACGTTAAAAGCCTCGAAGAAGGTACAGACCATAGCCACAAGAATGCCTTTCGTAGCTGCATGCCTTAAAGCAAAGGGAGAAGTTAGTATGATCTGTAGGAGCACCAGGCGTCTGTCAACTTGCTCTGGTCTCCACAGCCACCCCTGCCTTTTGCCTGCTCGGAGGCACCCACTAGAGAAACATCAGACTAGTGTCAAGTCAGTCTGTGTGTACCATACTGAACCACAAACAAGTCCTCCTCTTAGCCTTTGAAAAGCCAAGACTTCTTAAACTTAAACAAAGTGTAAGACATCCCAGTGAAAGCCAAATGTACCACACGCCTGCTACCTGAACTGCCATCTGGAGCACTAACCCAGGCCTGACGTACAGCACAGTGCCCTCCCACCCCAGCACACGGCCCTGCCACCATCATCACACCTCTTGTCAGGCTCTATAATCCTGAAATCCCCACAATCTCTTCTTTCCTACACAACAACATCCAGGTTCCTTGGGGGTTCCTTGCCCACCTTCAATTTCCTCTCCAGATCACATCCCACTCAGATTCCACGGGTGAAAACACTCGAAGAGCTCAGTTTGCTCATTCAATTTACTGAGCCAACAAAGACTTTGGCTCTTTTTGTGCTCCAGGAGCAGATGGTCTGAAAGACAGGCCAGGAGGCCATAGCTTTGACCTTTTCAAAGACAGTCATAAAAGGAGCTACACTACACTTACTCTCTTCCTGGTCTCCTAGCACTTCCAGGGTGTCTGCTCTGGAAGGCCTAACTTTCCCAAGATGGCCTTGAATCAACAGCAGTGCCTACAGGAGGCACAAGGCCTGGAAAACAGTTGTTAAGACCCTTCATTATGGAACCAGCTTCATCTACTAACTCTAGATTACTGTGCCAACCCAAGAGAAAGCAATGTGAAGTGGTGGTCTCCCCCAGAGAGCCCTGTGACCCACCCCCATACCCAACACTGCCATTACCTTTCAGATTAATACACACCACATGCAAACAAAGCACAACAAAATTTTCATTTTGTTAAGAAACCAAGAACTAACTGGGACAAAAACTGGTCTATTTTAACAGCCCAAGTATCTTTCACAAAAGTCTTGAAGAAATAAGGTATGATTTGGTCAGGAGAAATGACTTCTACGTGTAGACAAGAGGGTAAGCAGTGAGCAACAATGCTGGCCTTCTTTCAAAATACCTCTAACCCTGACCATTACACAATATATGTGTACCAAAATGTCATTCCATATCCCCATATATGGACAATTTCTATGTGCTTATAAAAATTAGGTATATATAGATGTATTATTTTTCAATAGAAAAATATTCAACTCACCAAAATTTGAATTCTGGAAGCCTTCGAATGAAGGGACGAAACTCCTCATTCTGTTTGGTTGGTAATGAAGGGCCATCATCTGAAAGTTAAAACATCAGCTAGAGATGAAACATCTGCCTCTTACCTTTGATTGCTGTCCCCACTTATAAGTCTTCCTTAAATGCTTATGAACTACTATGCCTCACACATGGCAACAAATTTTATTCAACCAGAGATAAATTGTGGGGTCTGCAGGTAACTCTTGGCAAGACTTGTTTTATAAAAGACTTGCGCACCTTTTAAATGCATAAAAAAAGAATTCAACTTCACACAGATTTTTCATTTGTTGTACTACATAGTTATATAAGCTAAGACAAAGATAAACTGACATTTATGTAAAACAAGTAGTAAAGAGAGAAAGTAGGCCACATAGTGGTACATGCCTATAATCCTAGTACTTGAGAGGCAGAAGCAAGATGAGTTCATGGCCAGCATGGAATACACAGAAATCCATTATCACAAGGAAATAACAAGTATCACTGAGATGGCTCAGCCATTATCACAATAAATTGTCACTGAGATGGCTCCACAGATAAAGACATTTGGCTGACAAGTCAGACAATCCCTGGAATCCACATGGTAGGAGAGAACCAAATTCTGTAAGTCCTCTGACTTTCACATATGATACACACATTAAAAAAAAAAAAAAAAAAAAAAAGCTGGACGGTGGTGGCGCACTTTTAATCCCAGTACTCAGGAGGCAGAGGCAGGTAGATCTCTGAATTCAAAGCCAGCCTGGTCTATAGAGCAAGTTCCAGGACACCCAGACCTACACAGAGAAACCCTGTCTAAAAACAACAACAACAACAAAAAAAAAAAAAAAAAAAAAAAACCAACAAAAAACAAAACAAAAAAAAAGAATGCAGGCAAGACTGTCCTTGTCCACAAAACCTATGGAGGACAGCCTATGCACCAGGACTACCAAGTGCAAGGCCTCTTCTCATCTATCCTATTTTACAGACAGAGAAGCTGAAATCTACAGGAAATGCTCCTGGTTATCAAGTCTCCCCTAAATGGTGATATGCTTCTAATCATCCAATCTGAAATCAACATTAAAGCATCCCCTCCAAGAAAGCAGAGTTCCTGCAAAGGCCACTGTTCATTATCTGTCAACCACAATCCAAAGCTGGCCTCACTTGGGGACAACATAAGCCTGTAAGCCTGGCACAAAAACACACCAACAACATTTCAACTCAGAAACCAGGGAGTACCCAATGCCCTCAGCCTAGACTAGCTCCTGGCAACCAGGGTTCTATTGATCTGTGCTGCATTTCTTCTGTATTTTTCTGGTCACACCGGAGGTGCCTAACATGAATTCTGAAGCAGGAAGCAGAGGAGCAGACCCTCCCTGCTCACATGTCCCATGTTTGCAGTGTGACTCTGGATGTGTTACTGAACCCAGGCCTTCTGTTTCCTCCTAAGCAAAACGGGGATCAAGAATGAACCTTTAGTCGGGCGGTGGGGGCGCACACCTTTAATTTCAGCACTTGGGAGGCAGAGCCAGGCGGATCTCTGTGAATTCAAGGCCAGCCTGGGCTACCAAGTGAGTTCCAGGAAAGGCGCAAAGCTACACAGAGAAACCCTGTCTAGAAAACCTTAAAAAAAAAAAAAAAAGAACCTTTTCACAGCCGCACAGGGTTTAACGAGTAATCCTATAGACAAATTCATCCTGATCCAGACACTGCAAGCACATACAAATATGACAAACCAGGTCCAAGTGATCCCTGACCCATGGACTATCCCAAGAAAGTAGAGGCATAGAGCAACCTGGACTAACACCCCAATGGCCCCTGCTGTACCTGAGTCTTCCATCAAGGAAGGATCCACTTTGGGAGAAAGGAACGCTATGAAAAGGTTTAGGTGGTAAATTCCCAAGGCATAGGTCACAATGTACCAACCCTGGAAGAGAAGGAAAGTCATCATCAATGAGCAGCCCAACAACCACTGCCAGCTGGAACCAGTTCACTGAGCCTGTACCCATGAAGCTCTGTTGCACTATGAACATGGTTTACTCAAGGTGAAGTGGTTAGGACTGAAATGCATGTTCCACAGTGACCATTTACCTCAACTTACCTTGTGGGTTTGATATGACCATAGCAACCCACAGCCCAGGTAACAAACTTCTTTAAGGGTCCAGGCAAATGTGCATGACAGTCAGCCACAGTCCTGATGAGGACTGGCTATAGCAGAAAAGAAAGCTTTCCTCAACAAGACACTGCCCTGCCCCATAGGGCTAATGTGGGCTGGGTACCTGTGTGACTTTCAAGTGTACTCCTGGCCTCAAAACCTCTGTGAGCAAACAGGTTCACAAGGAGTCTACAACAGACTGTCAGCTATGACTACACACACACGGCAGCTGGCAGTCCATGTAGACAGCATCAAAACACTCCACTTGGAATGTCAGCCTCACAGAAGAAATCCAGAATCAGAACTGGGAAATCAGAGAAAAGTGCTGCTCGTTCATTCTTTCTTTCTTTCCTTCCTTTCTTCCTTCCTTCCTTTCTTTTTTGGTTTCTCAAGGCAGGGTTTCTCTGTGTACCCTGGCTGTCCTGGACCTCACTGTAGTCCAGGCTGGCCTTGAACTCAGAGATCTGCCTGCCTCTCCCTCTGGAGTGCTGGGATTAAAGACCTGCACTACCACGTCAGGCAAGAAATCAAGAGTAAAGTTTTCAAGCCCAACTTTCCAGAGAAGACAAAGAACTGGGAATCCCTGCAGTCTCTGCATTAGTACACTAAAGCATCAAGCTTACCCTCATTGACTTCCAGAACTGAACCGTACACCTTTAAAGGCCTGTACTTTTCATACAAACAAAAGGAAACTTTTCTGCCTAAAAAATTTTCAAGTCAGACAACTAGAAGCTAGATGTAAAAGTCAATTTTATGCACATATGCTATCATGTTTGATAAAGCCAAGCTCTGAGGAATGCCAGGTCAGACACAAATCTGATTCAGAACAGAGTACAACCAACCTGTGTGCTATGCCCCACCCCCACCCCAAGGCTGCCAGTCCAGTCTTTCCACTAGTGAACCGACCAAGTTCCAATGAACAGAAATTCAACACTAATTTCAGACATGCAGTACAGATTAAGTCCTTCTAGAATAAACCAGAGAGTAGCCTACCACCATAATGTCATGCTAAACCAACACTGTTTCTAGTCACAGAAATAAATTCAAAATGGAAACAATAAAGGACAAGTTTCTACATTTACTTGAAGAATTTCACACAGTAGTGAATGCATCAATGAATCCAGTAAATAAATGTGTTGCCCCATGTCCTAATGTCCTTCTAAATACTGGGTGGATAGATGGATGAATAGAAGAAAGGAGCTTTAAATGAGGAAATCACCTTTCATGGCTGCAGAGGAGAAATACTCTATATGAGGCCTCCAAGCTGCTTTCCTCTGGACTTTTAGACATTAAAAGCCTCTAACCCAGGTCTGCAAGGAATTCTTGGAAACCAAGTGTCTAACTAGGAAGTAACAGGCTCCAAACAAAAAGTCTGAGTAGAAGCCACCTGTTCAAGGTGTCCACAGCCAGCCTACAGATCTGCAGAACTGCCTAAGCTACTCTATCTATTACCCTATTAATGTTGCTTTAGCCACATAGAAGTAGCTCAGAAACAGCTAAACCCAGGTGAACACCAAAGTCACTCATGGTACCCTGAGTCTTTAACACTCCATTCAAGATTTCAGGGATCAGCTTGTGCTTACAGAGACACACAGCAAGGTCTGAGGGATACCACAGGGTCTGTTACCCAGAAAAGGACACAGGGCAAGGGCAAGACTAACCTAGGCATCTAGGAACTCTAGGTAGAGAATATGATAAAGTCAGGACAGACTGTAACCAATCTTCTTTAAACAGGTGGTCACACTGAAACTTTTCTTACATTTCCCACTAACCTGAATGTAATTATTACAGACCACACCCTTAATATACCTCCAATCAACACCCCAACCAACAGCACATTTACACAATGTGAAAACAGTTGAGAGCACACCTACCTGTAACAGGTAAACTCTAATCATGTAGACAAAACTCAGGCCCAGTGTCACGACCCACCGGACAGCTGTGTAGGGGGTAGACTTGTCCAGCCAGGACTGATAAATCTGTAAGGCAAGAATTAAAGGCATAACATCAGCCCACAACACCCACTGTACTACAAAGTGCCCTTTCTGGTATAGCTGGGTTTCAATTTTAAAGAGATGCTTGAAACAGCAAGAGATTATATAATATATACCAGCATGAAGCACTGACTATGATTAATCCAATATTTACCTGCAATAATTCCTGAAACAGATCCAATTCTTAAGGAAAAACATTATAAAATAATCAAGCATAAATATTGTGCTATACTGCATTAGCCCAGAAACATCATTACAGGGAAGACCAACTTAACCCCAAAGAGAGGACTCGGGCTGCAAAGGAAAAAGCACACATCTTAAATTCATCATCCCATACTGTAAGACTCATGGCTCAATGTCTACCCCAAAACCTATTTTCCCAAGGGGTCTCTTCCCTGCCCCAGATATGCTCTCATGTGCGTTGGTGGTTTTGCCTGCATGTGTATCTGTATATATGAGGGTGTCAGGTCTCCTGGAAATGGAGTTACAGACAGTTATGAGCTGCCATGTGAATGTTGGGAATTGAACCCAGGTCCTCTGGAAGAGCAGCCAGTCCTCTTAACCACTGAGCCATCTCCCCAGACCCAGATATGTTCTCTCAAGACTCCAGGGCCTTGCACTTGCCCAGCAGTCCTGCACTGGCCCTGCCTGCCCCCACTGGTAAGTGGCTGACCACAGCTTGACTGCTTATATGCGTGTAGATATGCCAAAACAGCTACAGCTATTACTAAGGAAACTCTTGGTTTTTCTATAAACACATGTGTTAAAATTTCACATTTAATTTTGAAATATAACTTTAAATTTTAATTATAGCATTTTTAAACTTATATATATATAGCCCTGGCCATTCTCGAACTTACTTTGTAGAACAGGATGGCCTTGAACTCAGAGATCTGCCTGCCAATGCCTCCTGAGTGCTGGGATTAAAGGTGTGTGCCACCACTACTTGGCAAAAGTTTGGTGTTTTTAATTGAGTCATCATCAGCTCACGGAATCAGACTTTAGATACAGTGTGAGGCAGCCTCAGACACAGCCATACATAATGACCTACATCTACCTGAGCCAACATGAAAGGCTCACCCTCAGGAAGCAACACTCAACAAGCCCATGAAGGCAAAGGAGGGTGAAGTGAGCCAGGAGAGTGGATGCAGGTGGCAGGGGAAGGGGAAGGGGTGGGAAGAGCGGAGAAGAGAGAAGGACTTCAGTATTTGTAAAGACTGTAAAAAAAATAAAAAATAAAAAGCAAAACAAAAACAGGATGGGTTCCCCACTGTCCAGACCTTTCTACCGGACCTTTTTCTGGAACACATAATACAGGTACTCATGGTGAAGAAAAGAGCCAAACCCTGAAAGCAAAAGTTTGCACCCAGGCCAAGTTGTAGCTTAACTTTTCTTTGTGAAACAGCAACTCACCCTTCAGGAGGATTTGTCAGTTTTTCTTCCAAATATTTCTATTAACGATCTACAAATCCACTTACCTGTCCAAGCCGTGTGAAAAATCTGTACACCACTGAGGGCTTCCCATGGACAGAGTCTCCAACACTGTCCCCTTCAGACATTCTGTAACTGAGATAAACACAAGATACTTTAAAAACAAAAAAGCATTCGGGATGTGAAAATGTTCCCCTCTACAGACCAATCATTTCATCCAAAGCATTCTTTCGCATTTTCACCAAACATCCTGTCTTCTCCATGTTCTGCCCTGGATCCATACTCCCAGAGCCAGGTCCTCTCCCTATCAAGACTAGCAGTTAGCCCATCAGTCCCTGCCCCTTTCTTATCTGGCAACTAAATGTAACCCTATCTGCCCCTGGCCATTTCAACATGCTGCTGGGATCCCAGGCAGAATTCACTACAGAACCTAAACAGCTAAAAGCATCATCACTCTCAATTTCACAGAGGACAAATCAGCAGACCAAGGCCAAGCAGCAGCTCGGGCCTGGCCGGATACCTAGCTCTTCAGATATGGACTCAGGGAAACTGTTAAGGGACCAGGGCCTTGGTCATCAATCCTACTTGAAAGGCAGGCAGGAAGAATCTTATGGTCCTGATCCTCTCAAATCTGTGTGTTGAACCTGTCCTAGTTCCTTCTGCTACAAAGAGTGAAGAGAAGAAACAAACTGTGATTCAAGTATGACTTAAATTTACCTATGCTGAGCAGCTGAGAACCTTCAGCAGACTCTCTGGCTACAATCAGTCTCAGGTTCATCATGTGCAGAATGATGCTCTTTTAAAAACTAGACATATAAGCAGACTTCAATCTGCAGCAAGTCTTGAGCTTAGTCTCAGCTCCCAAAGTGGGTAAGAAATCAGGCTCACAGAACAGGGCAGCCTGAGTAGGGCAGCAGGGCTGTAAATCCAGCACTTCCGGCCTAGCCTCTATGTGAACACCCTGGAAATCCTTTGAAAGATGTCAGTGACCTCAGAATGTGACCTTGGATGGCAAATGGGTACTCTTATAGTCTCCTCAGTAGCTACACAGGCCAGACTCAAGTCTGCATTAAGAGTTGTGAATGTGCCAGGCAGTAGTGGCGCACTTCTTTAATCCCAGCACCCGGGAGGCAGAGGTAGGCAGATCTCTGTGAGTTCAAGGCCAGCCTGGGCTACAGAGTAAGTTCCAGGACAGGCTCCAAAGCTACACAGAGAAACCCTATCTCAACTGCCCCCCTCAAAAAAAAAAAAAAAAAACAGCTGTCTTAGGCATGTTCTTTACCCTACGGTATACACAAATGTTCCCTTACTTTACAGTGTTTACCACTAAAACACATTTGCTTAAATTGAGAGTAATCTTGAAAAGGAAATACTAAGCCTAGTGGTGCATATCTTTAATCCCAGTACTCAGGAGACAGAGGCAGGTGAGTCTGAGGTCCATCTGGTCTACAGAGTGAGTTCCAGACCTGCCTATCTATATAGTGAGACCATTAAAAAAAAACAGGGCTATTCCTTTAAAGTATGTACTCTAAGCTGAACTGACTGCTTAAGACTTTGGTTCAGATGATACGTAACAAACGTATCAAAAACACACTACTCGAGTTTTGATCATCAGACAAACACTGATCTGCATCTTGATTAAACTCACTGCCAATTAACAAGCTGAGAGAAGCAGCATAAAGATTAAGACTGTGACCTTTGGAGTCCCACTGCCTGCTTCAGATCCCAGTGCTGCACTCACTTCCCGTCGGGATGAAGGCAACTAAAGAGTGCCCAGGGCTGGGATCTGGAAATGGGACGAGAGCCTCACTGCCTTCCTCAAAGGTTCTTATGAGGATCTAATGGCAGCCTGTGCTGAAGCTTCAGAGCCTGGCTTCAAGCAAGTGCCAGCCTCTCAACACGTCAGACTTGTTCCTGGATTAGGGAGGCCCAGCTGTTCTATATGCAGTCCTCTTCTCTTCACTCAGACAGAAGGTCAGAGAAGCACTCCAAGCTGTCCAAACTGACCACCAGTTCCATGTCACATCACTGGCTTCCTTTAACAATTGTTTTCCAATTCCTTTCTGGTAAGCACTCAACTTCCTCCCACTAGAATGCAAGCTCCTTGAGGGAGCTCATCTAGTTTTTGGATAGGCCTCACAACCTGCAGTGCCTGTCACATACCTACTGAAACTGCTCTGTTTCATCACAAAAAAGCAAGATTAAAAACTGTTCTAAGGTAGACAAGTACTGCACACAGGACATTCTCCCCGTGCCTTGCTCTAGAGCCCATTATTTGGCTAGTTTCTGCACTCCATGACTTCTAAGCTAAGAATATGGCACAGAGGAGAAAGCTCTCTGCCTAGTAGCACTTGCATGCTCCAAGAGTTGTTTCCTCTTTGACAGCCCTTCCAGCCTGGGCCCCTCCCACCTTTGAGGATGGTCATCGGGATCTCCCTCAGGCCTCTACTACCTCCACTGCACCTAATCCCCCAACACGCACACCAGGATCCAAGGGACAGAGTCTGGATTACTGATGTTCTTTTGAGCACTTATTCAGGAATTCCACATTGTGAACTGAAAACTCAACCCAACTAGTCTCTATTCTTAAGAGTGAAGGAAGAAAAGCCACTGGGGGTTCTTAGTGTAAAGGTAGGGAGCCCTCTTGCACTGATATCCTGCCAAGGAAGACAATGTAGCCTTATCAGCACGATGCTGAAAGTACAGCCTGGAGAGCTGGAGGTTTTACTTCCTTAATGTCACCATATAATCTAGAGTCATTTAACCATCACCCCTTCAATCCATTCAGTAATGTCTTCGCCCTCAGGCTTAATTCCTACACGTGTGCTTGCCTCGAAACCGAACACGGTGGTGGGACAGCAAGAGGACACCTAACGCATGCCCGCCCCGGACTCTCTGAGCTGTACGGGCAGCCACAGGCCTCCTTTCTCCAATATCCCACGGCCGGGATGGGCAGCGCTCGTCAGTTCCCTCGCAGACCCCTCCCGGAAATCGGCCGGCCCCCTGGCAACCCCTCGCCAGCCTCAAAGGCACTGCCCGGCCCCGCCCGCCCGCTCATGGCCTTGACAGTCCAGAGGAAGGCGGTGATGTGCCGCCCGGCCAGGTTCGCGCCACCAGCCCAACCCCAGCACCTCGCAGCTCCGCTGCAGCCGAGCCGCGGTCTCCCTCACGGCTGCGGAAGGAGGATGGCGGGCAGGGCGGCCGCCAGAGCTCGGCTCGGGATCCGGGAAGCTGTACAGGCACTTCCGTTCCGTCCTACGGCACCGCCTCCAGCCGCCAAGATGGCCGCGGGGCGGGGCCCAAGCTCCAACCATTTCCGCTTCCTGTATGGACGCCGAGGCCGTTGGCGGGAGTGCTTCCCGGCGGAAGGACGGGGCTGGCGGAAATGCGCCGTGCTGCACAGGCGCAGTGGTGTCCTCGGGCGCCGGACCGGACACCGTTGCTTCGGATGTTACGGTCTCCAAGACAGAGCCTGGCCACGCCCCGTGGCAACCGGAGGCCAATGACAAGCGGCTTTATGGTTGCTCGGGATCCTTTGGCGGCAAGATGTCGGCGACTGGCGATCGGACTCAGGCTCCACTCCAACCGCACCGGCACTCGCCAAGACGTCCGCCGCGAGACGGTACAAACTGCGTATCCCCTCTGGAGCTCGGTCGCTCTGCAGAGCAAGGCTGGCACTTGAGGCCACGCCAGTGGTGAAGCCTGCTCCTCAGACAGGCTTCGGTCGCGTTCGGGTGCCCGGCAGGCGTGGTCAAGGCTGCTGGCTCTGGGCCTGCCCTCCCTGGGTTAGGGGGCCGGGTAGAGTAGAGGCTGGCTAGGCAGGGTGAGCACGCAAGGCTTGGGAATGCAGGTCCACCCAATGCAGCCTGATGGAAAATTGCCCTAAAACCGGAGAAATAGGGTCGATATGAGGCCAGAGTCCAGGCAAATGCTACTGTCTCTCCGCCCCAGGCTGCGACTTGCAGGTAAGAAAGCAATGAGAGATGGGAGTTGGGTGTGGTGTCTCAGAGCCGCAAGATAAAAAGATGAGGCTAGCCAGGAGTCCTTAGGGATAAGTGTGGATTTTTGTTCCGTGGGGACAAGAGGATGGTGAAGGTCCTGGCAGGGTGGGCTCCTCTCTGTATCCTCACTGAAGCCGTTCCACTGCTGCTCTGCCCTCACCACCACCTATTGAAACCCTCGTAAGAGCCTGCGATCAGTTTTTGTCCTGGTCCTCCTCTTGCTGGGCTTACCTTTTCCTTGGTGCATGTCCATGTAGGAAAGAGAAGTGAAGCGTGGGCCAGCAGTAAGCAGAACTGAGCCCCATACATCTTGAGCAGTTAATCAAGGTGAAGTATGCTGTCATATTGAAAGAGTTGAGAGACTAGAAATGACCTGCAAACTACTCCAGACCCTGAGCTGCACCATCTCTGCGTCTTGATGTCAAACGGTCACTGTTCATCTTTTTTCCACATACAGGCTATGGCGTATATGTATACCCAAATTCTTTCTTTCGTTATGAAGGAGAATGGAAGGGAGGAAAGAAACATGGTAAGAAGCTTCTGGTCACTCCAGAGGCCATAATACCCTTGCAACTCAGAGCCAGTTTTCTGAGAAGCTTGGGCAGGCAAGGGACAGTAATGTCCCTGCACACTGGTACCACTTTGCCCCAGTCATGCTGGAACCAGTATACAACCAGTTCCTGTAGGCTTGGAGCTCATCATGTGCTGGTGGGTGCTGGAACTATTGGTGAGAGGGATAGAGTGAGGCAATTGATCCAAGTCTCTGTCTCTCTCTCTCTCTCCCTCTCACTCACTCACAGGTGCGCATACACACGCACCATCATCTCTCTCCCTCGCTCACACACTCACCCGGGTGTGCGCACACACACCATCATGGCATGCTGTGTGCTTGTTATTGCACACCCAGGCTCCTAGTCTTCAGCCTGAGTTTCTCTGTATTCCAAAAGAAATTAAGAAACAAAGTTAGGCCAGACGCACGCCTGGTGGTGGCGCACACCTTTAATCCCAGCACTTGAGAGGCAGAGGCAGGCGGATCTCTGTGAGTTCGAGACCAGCCTGGTTTACAAAGTGAGTTCCAGGACAGCCAGGACTGTTGCACAGACAAACACTGTCGGGGTGTGGGGAGGTGATGGGACACAAAATTGGTAGACAAGGAAGAGAAAGAACCCTGTTCTCTCCGTCATGTCTGTGGCAGCATTTATAGAAAACCACCAGACAAAAGCCAGAAGATACGTAGACATTGAATGTCTCACATGCTTTGAGACAGTGAATCTCTTGGTTCCTGGGAAAAGACAACTGTGTTATCAGCAGGCTGCCTCCTATTGCCTCTCTTAGCAGCATGGATGAGTTACATGCACGCAAGGCATTATGGCTAGGTTGTAGTGGTGCATGCCTTTAGTCCCAGCACTCAGGAGGCAGAGGCAGGCGGATCTCTTTAGTTAAAGGCGATACAAAGAAACCCTGTCTCAGAGAGAGAGAGAGAGAGAGAGAGAGAGAGAGAGAGAGAGAGAGAGAGAAGAAATAAAGAAAAAGAAAAAAAAAACCAACCGGTTGTGGTGGTGGCGCATATCTTTAAATCTTGAGAGTTGAGAGGCAGAGGCAGACAGATCTCTAGTTCAAGGCTAGCATTGTCTACAGAGCGATTTACAGGACAGCCAGGACTACACATAGAAAAAAGAAGAAGAAATGACCATATTTTTAGAAAACCTAAGCAACAGAGGAAAGAAGAATAAAATAAACATTCCCTGGAATGGCGCGCGCGCGAGCACACACACACACACACACACACACCAGAAAAATGCTGGGTCTAGACGTTCTAGGACTTTTTTAATTTGTTGATTTTTTTTTCTGCTCAGTACATTAGAGGGCTTTTCATATCTACTGGCTACCAAAATGTTCTCATTTTCTTTTTTCTTTCCCCCCCCCCCCCCCCCCCCCCGTCTTTATAGTTTTTTTGTTTGTTTGTTTTTTGTGTTTGTTTTGAAGCACAGTCTTACTATATAGCTCAGGTGGGCCTTGAACCTGGAATCCTTTTGCTTCAGCCTCCAAGTGCACCACTGCACCCAGCCTCTACCATTCTTTTCTTTCTCTCTCTCTCTTTTTTTTTTTTTTCAGACAGGGTTTCTCTGTGTAACTAACAGTCCAGGCTGTCCTGGAACTCGCTCTGTAGACCGGGCTGGCCTTAAACTCACTGAGATCCACCTGCCTCTGCCTCCCAAGTGCTGGAATTAAAGCATGCACCAATATCTGACTCTTTATTTTTACTTTTTTGTTTTCTTGTAAACCCAGGGCCTGTACATGTTAGGCAAGTGCTCTACCACTAGTCTATCCTCAATACCTTTCACATTTTGTTTAGTGTTTTGTGTTTTGGTTTTTCAAGACAGGGTTTCTCTTTGTAGCCCTGGCTGTCCTGGAACTGGCTATGTAGACCAGGCTGGCCTCAAAACTCAGAGATCTGCCTACTTCTGCCTCCTGATAGCTGGGATTGAAGGTGTGAGCCACCACCACCCTGCACACATACGTTTCTTATTTTTGTACTACCATTAAGGATTATTTTCCTGTAAGCAGGCGTCAAGACTCATATCTAAAACTGTTGTCAGAGCTACTTGAAATGCACCCATCTTTTTTAAGATTTTTTTTTTTTTTATTGTATGTGCATTGGTGATTTGCCTGCATGTATGTCTGTGTGAGGGTACCAGATTCCCTGGAACTGGAGTTACAGACAGTTTTGAGCTGTCATGTGGGTGCTGGGAATTGAACCCAGGTACTCTAGAAGAGCAGCCAGTGCTCTTAACTGCTGAGCCATCTCTCCAGCCCCAAGCACCCACTTTTAAGAAAGATGGCTCAGAAGTTAAGAGTGCTTACTGCTCTTGTAGAGGACCAGAGTTTGGTTCCTGGCACCTACATCTCAGGTAACTTATAACAGTCCATAACTCTTGCTCCAGGGGATCTGACACCACTTTCAGTCTCCATAGGCACGCTCATGCATGGGCACATGCACGTACATGTCCTCTCTCCTCATTTGGATAGAGGCAAGGTCTCTGTACGGCTCATGCCTCTGTGGTCATTCCAACTGAGAAGCTGGCATTCGGGAATGTTTCGGGGGGAGGGGGGGTGTTTTGTTTATAGGAGTTTCCACTAAGTTGCCCAGGTTGGCTCAGACTCCTGAATAGCTAGATTACAGACATGCACCACCATAGCAACTGAAGTTTTAACTCTGAAAAAAATGAGCTCAGCTGGCATGGGTTGGTCTATGGTCATTCTCACTCACCAGCTGACTGCACATTGATTTCTCTTACCAGGTCATGGGAAGCTGTTGTTTAAAGATGGAAGTTATTATGAAGGTGAATTTGTGGATGGAGAAATCACTGGGGAAGGCTACCAACACTGGGCCTGGTCAGGTTAGCATTGGACATAGGTGGGCTATTGACTGTGTTCCCATAAACTCTGAGAGAGTTTATGGACACACAAAGTGCTGTGTGTAAACAGGAGGCCTCGGGTTCCACCAATGAGAGAGTAACAGCATGCAGGCTGGGGCAAGGCAGTGTGAGGCCTACAACTTGGGTGACCTCTATGCCCATGGAAGGCCTAACCTAGTGAAAGAGTGCCCTGGGGACTCCTAGTTGAGGCTCTGCACTTACCTCTTGAGACAGCTTGGTCTTCTCCTTAACACCTAGTTGGAATAAAGATTTACCATCCCAAAGTTACAGTTTTCTTCTACATTAAAGATATTTTGCCGGGCGGTGGTGGCGTACGCCTTTAATCCCAGCAATTGGGAGGCAGAGGCAGGCGGATCTGTGTGAGTTCAAGGCCAGCCTGGGCTACCAAGTGAGTTCCAGGAAAGGCGCAAAGCTACACAGAGAAACCCTGTCTCGAAAAACCAAACAAAAACAAAAAGAAAAAAAAAAGAAAAGATATTTTAGGCCAGATGTGGTGACAAATGCCTTTAATCCCAGCACTCAAACAAATAAAAGACATTTCAGTCATGCTGTATCCTCGGATGGGCAAACTGCTCCATGACATCTATGCCAGTGGCCAGGGGTGTTTCCTAGAGTTTTAGGCCTCACAGTAAGCAGGTTGTTGGTGCTCAGGGGAACTTTTCTCTTGGGCTCAGCATTCAGTTGTTTTTAAAGAGCAGGGAAAAAAAGGCTCATCCTTCACTGTTCTCCATCAATGCCACAGAGAGGGTTTCCTAGAATGGTCTGCCATCTCAGCCAGGATAGGAAATGCTAGTCCATTGCAGTCCACACCAAACAGTAAGATAAAGAGACAGACACCAGCCAGGTGTGGTAGCATACACTTTTAATCTCAGCACTCAAAAGGCAAAGGCAGATGTCTGTGGGTTTGAGGCCAGCCTGTTCTACATGTAGAGGCAGAGACAGAGACCTCCATTTGAAAATGGCACCTCAGGCCAAGTAGTGGTGGTACACACCTTTAATCCCAACATTTAGGAGACAGAAGCAAATGGATCTCTGAGTTTGAGGCCAGCCTAGTTTACAGATTGAGTTCCATGACAGCCAGGGCTACACAGAGAAACTCTGTCTCAAAAAACTAAAAAAAAAAAAAAAGAAAGAAAGAAAAGAGAAGAAGGAGGAGGAAAGAAAAGAAAATGGCATCTCCACTGTCGCTGGTTAGGGCATAGCAGAGAAATAGAAATAGAAAACAACCTGATTCTTGCCTCTTATCTACACCAGGAAACACCTACTCTGGACAGTTTGTTTTAGGAGAGCCTCAAGGACATGGCATCATGAAGTACAAAGCTGGAGGCCACTATGAAGGGGAGCTCTTCCACGGCCTGAGGGAAGGTCTGGTGCCCAGGGGCTTGGGGGCCGTGCACTCAGATGGCAGAGCCACTAACATAGCTGTCTGAGTTTAGAAAAGACAGGGATTGGCACCCCCTTTTCTGCTCACGGGGCAGTTCAGCCCATCAGAGCCTGTACAGGGAGCAGCTCCTTACCATATCCTGGGACATGTCATACCTGAGCTATACCATCCACCACTTACAATTACTTAATGATAACCATGGGTCCTCTACCTTGTCCTAAGGCGGGTCTTCCAGTTTCAGAGTGGTCGTTCCTGCTGCTACAGCCATGGTTTAACCAGATCCACTCTCCCAAGGTCCCAGTGACCCTGGAACTCTCAGGTCCCCCTAGAGCCTGAGTCAGTCACTTCCTGTATGGTCTGCAAGCCAAAGAGGATAAGAGGCAGATTGAAGGGGTACCTGTCCCTTCGGGCACTGTGGAAAGTGCCCAACCTTGCCTGTAAACCAAACCCTGTGAATGAACCTAGCAGGTTCTAGTGTGTATGAATGTAGAGGGAACTTCCTTTTCTTTCTCCAGGTTTGCTTGAATTAGGGAACAGAAATACCTTTGAGTTTCTGAATTGTCCAGAACCTGAGAGTATTGACAGTTCAACAAGGCCACACCTTCATTCACAATTCCTTGCCCTTTTGGGTTGACAAGCCTTGCAGGGGAACTCAGGCAGAGCACTTCTTTGCTCACCATATACAGTGTTAATTTCAAGACATAAGAACAAACAAGTGGACTCTTAATCATAAATCTAAGCTGTCCACCAAAAAACAGGTGGTTTTGGAGGACCTGTGGAGCCCCATTCAGAAGCTGTAACAGCTAATCTGGATCATTTTTATCAGCCCTGCTGACATGGGCAGTGGCATTATCTGTCCCTAAATGCATCTACCACTCTTGTTTGAGCAGGCTTAGTCAGCAGGCCTAGAAGGCAGCCTGGCCTCTAGAGAGGGCCTTGGTACTCAGCCTTCTAAACCCATCTTCCTGCCAGAATTGGGTGCAGGCATGTTCCTCCAGGAGGCTAGGGGAGAAAAGGGTCATCACCAGCAGGAGGTGTGGAGTGAAGTTGGTATATTTTGGTTCCTTCACTAGGACAGGGGTTTCTGGAGGACCAGGATGGGCAGGTGTACCAGGGTTCCTTCCATGACAACAAGAGACATGGCCGTGGGCAGATGATCTTTAAGTGAGTATAACTAATAGAATGCTGATGGCGATAGGGGTCTGGGTAGGTAGAGTCTGTATGTAGAAGTGCTAACTAGTAGCCAGGCCTTAAATATATTCTGAGCCTTTGCTGTTTCTGTATGTGTCTGTGTCTGTCTGTCTCTGCCTCCTCCCACACTTGTTGAACCCAGGGCCTAGCACCTTTGTGTCAGGCTGGTACAGGGTGGACCTAGGTTTGGGCAAGGACAATGGCCAGCAGTGCCATTATCTTTGAGGCAGAGGGTTGGAGACGTCAAGCCTGTGTTCAGGCTCCTGGGTGGATTGTTACCCCACACCTGCTCTTGAGACAGGCAGTCACCTCTCCCATTTCTTTTTCTCTGTCATTTCCTGTTTGAGTAGCAGAAGCCAAACACGTCCTGCACAGGGCCCAGCATGTTCTGGAAAGTGGGTCCTGCCATGGGGGAGATGGGGTACATGCAGACATGTCCCCGCCTGTCACCAGCCCTCCTGAGCCAGCCCTGGCAAGGCAGGAGCTCACAGACCATCTGTTCGGGGCCTATTTCTGCCTTGGCCCGGTGTGCTTGCTGTGCCTGGTCAGAGGAGTAGGTCTGAGTCACTGCAACCACCTGGCTCCTGGCTGAGGGTCCTGTACTGTGCTAACCCTCAGGAATGGTGACAAGTATGAAGGCGACTGGGTTCGAGACCAGCGTCAGGGACATGGGGTGCTGTGCTGTGCCGATGGCTCCACATATGAGGTACTGCACTTACTGCCATGGGGGAGGTGGGAGGCCATGGAAGGACTGCGAGCCTTGGTAGTGTTTGCCCATACCTCATCTGGCAATGCCTTGGAGGTGATGGACTCACAGTCAACTCATCCTCACATCCCCACACCCACCCTGGAGGCTGACTTTCCTTCTGCTTACTAAGTCCTCCTGTGGAATGAACTCTGTGCTGTAAGTCAGGCTGACAAGGAAAACTGAGGTCAGCCCACATGCTTGCTCTTGTCCACATGGGAGGTAGGAGATACTGTGAGTTTTGTGGGCAGAAGACAAGACTATACCAGCGCTATTACTGAGAAATGTGAAGTTTTTGGCCAGGAAAACTGGCATGCTACCAGGAGGGGCACAAGAAGAAACATGGATTACAGTGCAGGGAGGTCCAGAGACAGCGCTGGGCTGGTTCTACCATCCCTGAGCTGACTGCACGCTAATGCCTAGCAGGAAGCAGGAGCTTAAGGGCCCTGAATCAGGCTTCTTGGCTACTCCAGTTGTCCCAGGTGAGGCCCTGGCAGGATGCAAGGCTGAAAGCCCACGTGCTGCCCCCTGCTGTGATGGTGGCACAAGTCCTGCTGGGGTTTCCAACAGGAAGGACAGACGGACAGACGAGTTTAGGCGCCAGACTCATCAGAACTGCCTCAGCTGCGTGACTTCTTGTTGCATCATAGTAACCAGGATGGTGTGATTCATATTTTTTTCCAGATTTCTCAAATGGCAGTTAGGGTAACAACTGAAAGGAACAGGCCCCTGAAAGTAGGAAGAGCCCAGCCCAGTTCACGCAGAACTGGGAAAAGTAGCCACAGGTCTACTGGGGGACCTCTGTAGGAGATTGCCCAGATGCAGGACACTCAGAGTGGTCCCTGCTGACTCCTATAGGCCTTTGGCCCTAGGGAACAAAAACCGACCACCACAGAGCCTGCAGCTCCCTCTGCTGACTCCTGGCATTGTGCCCACTAGCCAGGGAGAAATGTTCAGGGCCTGGCTCCCTGATGGAAATGGAGTGGTGCAGGGCAACTCCTACAGAGCTGTGGGGCCACAGAAAACCCAGCGTGGATGCCCGTACCTGTTTATAGAACAGCAGAGTTCTGCTTGGGTGGATCTCAGCCCATGCCTTAGTAGTGATATTGCTGTGATAAAACACCGTGAGCAAAAGCAGCTTGGGAAGGGAAGGGTTTGTTTCCTAGACTTCCTGGCTATGGTCCATCACTGAAGGAAGTCAGAGCAGGAACCTGGAGGCAGGAACTGAAGCAATGGCCATAAAGGAACGCTACTGACTGGCTTGCTCCCCAAGAGCTTGCTCAGCTTTCTTATAGTACCCAGGACCAGCAGCCCAGGGGTGGTACTGCTCGCAGTGAGCTGGACCCTCCCATATCAATCATTAACCAAGAAAGTATCCTACAGACCTGTCTTCAGGTTAATCCTATGGAGGCATTTTCTCAATTAAGATTCCTTCTTAGTTGATTCTATCTTGTGTCAAGTTGACATAAAAACTAGCCAGCCGGACTGGTCTGGTCAGGGCTGTTGGAGTCTGTGTGGACACTGCTGCCACCCTGCTGGCCTTGAAGCTGCCTCTGATCTGTCCCTGAGACAGTGCATGTCGTTGTATATGCTATTGTGACCAGTCACCAGTCTGCCCTTCCCCACTTAAGGAGTCATCCTCAAAGGACCTGTCTTACAGTATGTCCAAAGCAGGATCAAATCAGGTGTGCAATGGGAGAGTACAAGATAATGAGGACACAAAGTCACTTCTTTTGTGCTTGTCCTGCACCCCAACAGAGTCCACCATGACCATGGCCACATTTATACGGTGTCTTGTTTCTAGTGAGCAAGGCCAGGGCTATCAGATCATTTCCTACCTGCTGGACACTGTTCCAGACCCTCTACTGTGGATTCACATAAACTGTCCCCACATCTGTGTGAAGGGACTGTTTGACACATTTTATAAACAGGGAAAATGGGACCTAGACTTGGTTTCCCAATCAGTATGCCTGGCCCTTCCTTCTCTGGGATTTGAGAAAGGCCTTACTCCACTAGGTCCCTCCAGAACCCATCCCACTGCTCAGAGACAATGGATGAGCTGTCACCGACAGCGCAGAAAGATTCCTTCACACCATCACCTGGGCAGGAGTGAGGGGAGGCTTCGAGCTCCCTCAGTCCTGTTCCCAGAGACATTTCTATCCCATAAGTACTCAGACCTCCAGTAGGGCTTCCCTGCTAGCCACTGACTATCAGTGGCTAGGATCTGTGGGGTCCTGCCCAGGCCTTCCCCTTCTGAACCCTGAAATCAGGCCAGGCGGTGGTGGCACGCACCTTTAATCTCAGCACTCGGGAGGCAGAGCCAGGTGGATCTCTGAGTTCGAGGCCAGCCTGGTCTACAGAGTGAGTTCCAGGACAGGCACCAAAACTACACAGAGAAACCCTGTCTCGAAAAAACTAAAAATAAGGAAAAAAAATATTAGAGGTATCTGAACCCTGAAATCTGTGGCACAGCCAAGAAGAGACAGAACCCTGGATGCCTCACTTTCACCGCCAACAGCCTGTAGTATGTCCACCAGGGGGCAGCCCAGATCTGCTCACCGGCAGCAGGCCCAGCCTTGGGTCCTTGTTCCAAGTTTAGATGGAAATGCCCTGGGCCCTAAGGCAAGCAGCAGAGAGGCCTAAATGCCTGAACAGTGAGCACAAGCCTTGAGACTGCCACACAGGGTAAAACTGTTCAAATTACTGTTGTTTTTCCTGGGCCCAGACTTGAACTCCACAAAACTCTTCATAAAGGCTTCCTCCCTCAGCTTAATCCTGACCCCTCCCCCCACCCCCACACCCTGTGGCTGGTCAACAGGAGACCTGAGCAGTGTCCAGGGAAAGGGTCATAGAGGCCTCTGGCTTGGACACACAGGCTGCACCAAAAGCAACAGCATGGGCCAAAGCAGCCACAATCAAGTCCTCAGAGTGACCAGAGGATCTGCATCTGGTCGTGGAAGCCCTAAATTCCATATCCCCCACCCCAGCCACTCTTTTTTATAGTGGCCTTGGTAAGGCTAAAGAAAAGTACCTTCTTCAAGGATCTTGTGGACACTGAACAGAAAAGGGTACCCAAGGCCAAGAGGAAAGGTTAACACTATCCAATGCCATCTGGAAAGCAGAGTTCAGATACCATGGACAACGAACTGCCAGCCCAAGCCTGCCTGTCTGAGACAACTTCACTGACCTGGCTTGTGAGACAGCAAGAGGGCTCACATGCTGCCCAAGTGAGAAAAGGTAATTACCCAGTCTGTCACTTAGCCTCCTTAGCCAAGAGAGGCAGAGGGTTTCATGAGGCTCTCAAGCTCGGCTGATGACCATCTCTGCGCTGGGCTCGCCCACACAAGGGGCCACCACCTGCATGGAGTGGAGGGCAGACATCAACCAAGAAAGGCCGTGAAGTGGGAGGGATCGTGAGACTTGCTTCCCACAGGCACCACTGTTCTTTATGTTGTCATCAGTCAAACAGGTAGGGTTCTCTTAAACACACAAACAGGAAGTGTACCATTCTTGTCCGCTTGTGAGTGTTCAGTTCACAAATTCATCTATATAATCAGACTCTGCTCCATTAAACCCAAACTCCCTGTCCCCTGGAGCCCTTGGCCCCCACCTTTCTTCTGTCTCAGTCTGGCTCCTCAGGGGACCTCTTGAGTGGATTATCCTTTAGTGACTGGCATTTCTCACCAAGTGTCATAGCCTCAGGTCCATTCTCACTGAAGCATGTGCAGGAGCCTCCTTTTGAAGGCTGAGTGGCCCATGTGCATACATGTTCCATTTCCCTTGCTCATTCATTCCGGTGGACACTTGGGCTGCCTCCCTCTCTGGGCCACTAGAAACAGTGCTCTGAGCATTTGTGTGCAGGCCTGTGAGTATGGAGACCCAGCAGTGGAATAGTTGCATTATGTGGCAATTTACATTTTTAATTTTTTATGGAGCTGCCAAATTTTTTCACGGTGGTTGTACTACTTGAAGTTCCCAACAGGGGAACTAATAGAGGTTTCCATTTCTGCATTTCCTAGTGTCCATCAGGGTCCCCTCAGCCACCTATAATATTAGCCAGTATTTCCATCTTGTAGGAAAGAAATCCAGACCCTGAGCAGATGTTCTAGGAGAAATCGACTGTTTCTAAAGGCAAGCTTGGGTCTAGAGACTGTCAGACAGCTGGCATAGCAGTCATGGTATGTGATTCCATCCATGTCTTTGGTGGGAGCCTCTCCCATAGCATGAACATGTCTGTCACCTAAAGCTCTGGCTTCCTGAAAATCAACAGTTCCCATATCAGTTTTCCCAGGGGGCAACCTGCTGTCTGGCACACCTGTGCACACATGAAGCAGGTGGCCAGCCTTGTGGGTGTCTTCAGCTGTTGCAGTTCCCAGCTCCCCTCTCCTGGCGTGTCTGCAGAGTCCCAGAGGCCTGCATGTCACCAGGCAGATGAAGACAAGGCCCTGTGGCTACCTCCCATATCACTTGCCTGCCTTCCTTTGGCCAAGAAGGTGCAGGCCAGGACGGAAAGACCATTCAGTCAGGCATGTCTCCACCACAGAAGATCCTGAGAATGTGGAACAGTGGAGCACTCATGTCCAGTGGTAGCTCTTCAGGAGTTAGCTGCTGCCCACAATGGCCTCGTCCTGGAACCATCACAGCAACAGTTAGTGCTGTACCAGTGCCAGCGTGTCCCTGTCCCTACAAAGTGTTACCATCCCACGTGCTGAAATCCTAGGAAGACAGTCCAGACCAGTCAAATCCAACATCCTGCAGGCCTACTGTTACTGGAATGCAAGTGAAGCCACCTGCCATCCCTGCAAGCTAGAAACCAAGCTCCATAACAGTCACAACCCCAGGAGGAGAGCCTAGCCAACCCTTCACAGGTGACATCACCCAAGGGAACCCGAAGTCCCAAGGCCTAGCAACAGTCAGTGCTAATTGCCCCCTCCATGCCATAATATCATGGAGACCAACTCAAAAAATGTCTGGAGCTTGTTGTTCACCCCAGGAAGGACCAAGATGTGCAAGAGCAAAGAGGTAAACTTTTGCCCAGGATGGACTTGCACCCAAGTCCACATCTATGTAGGGTGTGGCCACTATAGAGCCACTTCTAATAAAAGTATAGGAAAAAAACAGCATGGGTTAACTGGAAAATGTTTCCCACAATGAGAGGGGCCAAGGGTTTGTTTCCTGCAGTTTATTAAACTTAGTGTGCTCACTGTCATAAATGTGGTCTGCAGCTGTGGCAGAAAGGGGCAGGAATAAGATTGAGCGCCACTCTTTGGGGTCACTGTACAGTCACAGCAGACTGCTATACTCTTATCCTGGGTATCCTTTTCCTGATACTGGCTCCTTTTGCTCTGTTTGCTTGGTTTGGGGTGCAAATCTGAGCCCTCAATGACTTTTGTGGCTGACTGTGTCATCATCACCCTCTTCTGTCCCATCGTATGTGTCTGTCCTTCCCTGCTTGTCAGGCAGCAGCCGGGCAGAGAGGAGAGCAGGGTCTCTAATGCCCTGGAGCTTTGTGGTGGGAGTGTGGTGCCCTGCTCCGCCTCCCAGTGCTGAGACTCGCAGACTGATTCCACACTAAGTATGCCCAGGTAAGAGCTGGCAGTTCCAGGGCTCTTGGCTCTCAAGTCCAGACCAGTACCTGTCCAGCTGCCTCCTTGGGCTGCTTTACAGGGACACCATAAAAGGGTGCTGTTATCTACAGGAGCCTGCCCGACACTCTAGGAGTTTTAATAACATGTATCTATTCATGATCTGGATGCAAATGTCCAATATAAAATTTATACTATTCAGACAAGTCCATAGGTTAGTGTCTTTAGTCTCTTGCACAGATCTGTAGCATCCAAGTGCTGCTGACCTGAAGCCGGGAACACCAAGCTCCAGCTCTTACCATAGGCTCTGATTCTAGCATGCAACCCACTGGCCACCCACCTCAGGAACTCTGGCAAATGTTATGGATGGTGAGCACTAAGCTGGAGATGCCAGGGAGCAGCTAGATGAAAGGCTTCTGTGGCAGACTAGTGCCACCCACAGCTCTTTACCCACCACTGCCCAGGTTATTGGCCTTGCCGGCAGGCACCTCCACATCACTGTATTTATCACTGCCGGTGCCTCGGCACTCCTTTCTGGCCACATCCCTCCATGGCAACCACCCTATGAACAGGCACCTGGCCACATGCCCTGACCTGCCTTTTTTCTGAAAGCCCACACTGGTACTTTCCAGAAAGCCCAAGTGGGCAGTGAGCAAAGAGAAGAAAAACAGCTGTTCTATAGCTCAGAGCCTAGGACACATTGGAGAGTCTATCAGCCAGAGCCAAGGTGGCCCCTCCTGTAGTATCCACTCAGAACGTTTATCACCAGCCATCTGTGTGTTATTGTCACCCTTGAGAGAATTGGAACAGGAAGGAAAAAGATTGGATACAGTAAGGACAGCAGTCACAGGAGGGGGTGGGAAAGCCGCTAGAGAGAAGCCAGGAAACTAAAGACTGGCCCGCTTGATGGGACACCTGAATTCTCATGGTAGAGAAAGCAGGACCAAGGGAAGGTCCTGTGCCATGGGTCACCTCCCAGGCTTCCAAGCAGGGCTCCCAAGGCTCAATGTATTCAGTGCAGCCTGTGATCTCTGGAGCCAACCTGATGTCTGCCCTCCTAACCCTGCTGCATCCACATCTGCAGTGACAAGAAAGGATTGTCACAGTCAGTGCAGGTGGCAACCTGCCCAAAGCAAAGTGGACACTCTTCATAGCATAAGACTGTGGGATCAAGTGAAATGGTGGGGTGAATGATGTCTGCTGGGCTGGGACCCTGTCAACTGAGCCCCCACCACCAGCCGCTCCAGGAATGCACTGCTCTGTATTGGGATTATGGTGCTTCCTGTGCTGTTTCCGAGTTGGGGATTTCAGGACTGGAGGAATGGAGCCACCCAGGCACCTTGGAGCCTAGCTTAGGGATAACTTGGCAACTCTCAGGATGAAGACCCACCCACATCCCAGAGGGTGAGCAGCCAGGCCCTGCTCACATCTTCCACAGCTAGCTGCTGACCTCTCCTGAACTGAGAGGGCCTAGAGCTGCCTGTTGTTTGTGAATGAGGCCTAGAGGCATGAGATTTTCAGGGCCAGCAGCTCCCCATCTTGTAGCCATGCTCTCAACGGTCCACACAAAAGCTTTCTCTCAGGTTCTCAGGACTCTGACCCTACTAGGGCTTCACCTTCTCACCACAGCCTCTCAGTACCTCTAGGCCTGAGTGAACACTACCACCCACTTTCCTATTCTGTCTGCATTCTCAGACACTGGCCAGTGTTCCCCTCCCATCAGTGACAATGTGGCCCAGTGACTCGGGAGCCCAGGCTGCATGCAGAGGGGGTCCAGGACACAGTAGGGCAGCTGGTGCCCAACTAACTTCAGCAGAAGAATGACTTAAACCAAGCCTGTTTTTGGTTGATTTTCCCCAATACAAGTAATTCATAATCAAATAAAACACCATTCTGATTTAAAATTTTTCTATAGAAGTAATCCTCCTGCTGTTTCACACAATTGCTTGGGAATCCAGGTGTACTATAGAGGAGGCAAAATGGGGCTTGGAGAGTGGTGCCCCACCCCCACTCCAAGGTGTGTGGGTGCTCAAGTAGTGTGTTTTAATTGCCTTTTCATTTAAAAGCTCTGGGCATCAGAAAAACCCACCTTGGTCCTGGCCCCATTGTAGTCACAGGTTCAGGTCTCCTCATGATCAACTAAGTGCCACATCTTTGTATTAGGAGGCCTTTGTGCTAAAAGAGTGCCTGTTCAGTGGTGTTTGTTTGCGTGGTGTGTGCTGTGCCTTTGTTCACCTCTTTCCTGGCATCATTAAAATTCAAGGGGAGAACACTTAGCAAAGCAAATTGGATCCCTCCTAACAGAATGCAGTGCCTCACCACCAAAGGAAAGGCTGCATTAACCTCACAGCCTTGGACGTTCCTATAATAAAGGGACCTAGGACTCCTTGGAGCCACCCTCTAAGGCCACCTTGTTCTTTGTGCAGGGACAGTGGCACAGTGATGTCTTCAGTGGGCTTGGCAGATTGGCCCACTGCTCAGGTGTCACTTACTGTGGGATGTTTATCAATGGTCACCCAGCAGGTAAGTGTTCCCAGACTTCCCATGTCCTTGTGAGGTGTGCTGGGGATTGTGTTTGAGCCTGGCCTCGTTGTATCTCTGGTGACCCTGGGCAGCCCCATGGGAGGTGTCGGACCAAGCTGGGATGGAGTGGAACATAAAATCCAACCCTTTTCAGGAAAAGCACATTCTAGTTGATTTCAAAGGGGCTTGTGCCTATGCAGAGCCAAGCAGGGCTTCCCACCTATGGGCTCTCACAGCTGCAGCCCCACCACAGGCTCCCCAGCCATAGTGATACCTCCTATACATGGGGCCTCTCAGCCACAGAATTTGGGAGTTACCTGGTCAAACTATGCTGACTTGACACCCCTACCCCTGCCGCCTCTATCAGGCTCTCTTGAGATCTCTACACTATGACATGACTGCAGAGCGACCCATGTCTACCTTGGGTTGGTACCTTCCTGGCCATCCTTTGCTCCCATGTTGTTCCTAGTGGCCTATCCTGAGACTTAGGAAAGAGATGCCGTCTCAGGGGTAGGCCTAGCTAAAAACATGAGTCCCTTGATCTAAACTTTCGGCCAACCTGCCTATGCCTAACAGATACTGGGGGCCCCGGCCCCAGCAGCCTCATCTTGGTAGACCTATAACAGGGTGAGAAAGAACTGGAGCCCTTGGTTGAGGCTGTCACAAACACTAAAGCTGTGTTCTACCCTCAGCACAGGCTAAGAAAATTGTGGTTCTGGGCCCAGAGGTATTGGAAGTGTCCCAAGGCTCTCCCTTCACATTGAAGGTCCAGCTACAGCAAGATGACGGGGACATTGCTAAGAGTAAGTGTCTTCAGGGTGGCCATCCTGCTCTTCCAGAAGACGTGGGCTCTACAGGCTCTTAAGTGGAGCAGACCTGGGTAAGGTGGTGGGGTTGCTCCTGAGATAATATTACAGAAGTCCCTGCAGCCTGGTTTCAGCAGAAGGTTCGGGAGGCCTGTAAGACAGCCAGGAAGAGGTAGTCTTGTGTGTACAAGTGTATGTGTGCCTTGAGAGGCATGTGCATTTGCACACATGAACATGTGTTTTGGCACATGCAGACCCTCACTCACTGACTAGTGTGCATTGTATAGAGCATAGAAGATAAAAAATATATGGTCAGCTTGGCTCAGCAGGTCAGCATGGACCGTAACTCAGCTAGGCTAAAGGCAGCCTCTCATTTCCTCTCTGGGGTAATCAGATTTCTTTTTTAGGTAACTGAACCTAAAAGTGGCCCAAGACAAGGTATGGCCCACTGACTTCCTAAAGCCCTGTCTACCATGTTAATTCCCAATATTTATTAATTCACCTAAGTTGAGGGCTTCAGTGAAAAAGTCATTTTGTGTGTGTGTGTGTGTGTGTGTGTGTGTGTGTGTGTGTGTACTGGAGAGATGGCTCAGCAATTAAGAGTGCAGACTGCTTCTGCAAAGAACCCAAGTTCAATTCCTAGTACCCATATTTGGTGACTCAGAACCACTGAACATAGCTTGGGGCTGATAACTCAGGAGTTCTGATACCTCTGGCCTCTATGAGCACTCATGTGCACACACACAATATACACATAATTAAGAATAAAGTTTTTAATGTATATATTAATTTGGCTTAGCAACTTTATTAAGGTATCATTTACATACCATTAATTTCAGTATTAAATTATTCCATGATCTCTTTTTTAAATAATGATATGTGTATGTGTGTGTTGTGTGTCTCTGTGTGGGTATGCGCACATGCATTCGAGTACCCACAGAGGCCAGAAGAGGGTATCAGATCCCTTGAAACTGACCAGGCTGGCCTCAAACTCAATATGTAGCTGAGGCAGGCCTTGAACTGATCTTTCTGTTGCCTTCTAAGAGCTAGGATTACAGGCATGTGCTATCATGTCCAGATAGATTCCATGATCTCTTTTAAATCTACAGATACGGGCAGCCACCATCACATCACAGTGCCCTTTCAGAACAGTTCAGGCCTCTAGAAAAACCCTTTGATCCTATTTCTAGTCTTGTGCCCACTCCAGTCCCTCACTCATTTCCTGTCTCTATGGATTTGGCTCTTGAAATTTTCATGCAAGCAGAGTCATATCATATGTGGTCTTTTGCTTTGCTTCCCATTTGCATGGTGTTTGGGGATGCCTCTGCATTGCAGTGTTTATTGGCCTCATCTTCCATACTGTTCAGCAGCATCCTGTTGCCCAGACAGGCCACACCTGATTGCCTTCAGACTAATGTTAGGGACAGTGTTGTTGTGAATACTGCACAAGGTCTTGTCAGCACAGATTTTATCTGTGTACACCTGCAAGCAGCATTGCAGCATCACATGGTCAATGTATTTAAATTTTGGGTTTGGTTTTTTGTTTTTTGTTTTTCCCAAGACAGGGTTTCTCTGTGTAGCTCTAGCTGTCCTGGAACTCACTCTGTAGACCAGGCTGGCCTTGAACTTGAACTCAGAGATCTACCTGCCTCTGCCTCTGAGATTAAAGGCATGCACCACCACTGCCCAGGAGAGACTATTTTCTTATAAAAGTTTTATGTTATTTTAGTGTTCATATTTTAGGTTAGTGTTCCATTTTGAGCTAACTTTTGTGAATAAGACAAGTGTCTGATCCATCCGCTAGCCATGACTGTTGGGAAGACTATCCTTTCTCCATTGAACTAGGCTTCTGTGTGGACTCTCAGTTCTGCCTACTGACCTGTGTGACCACTTTTATCAGGTAAATCTCACTTGTGCCATACCATCCATCTTAATCTTAGCCTTCAGCATGCCTTGAAACTGGGGCATCCGCCAGCCTTGCTCTTTTTCAAAACTGTTTGGCTCTTTGGGTCCTTTACATTTCCATATAAATTTAGAATTAGCTTGTCAATTCCTCTAACAACAAAAACCTGCTGGGATTGGAATGGGGTCACAGTGAGCCATCTCTTAGCACTGAGCCTATAGTTCATAGACAGAAAACTGTGTTTAATTAATACTTTGATTTCTCTCAACAATGTGCATTTTCCATGTATAAGTCTTACAGTATTTTTAAAAACCTATTAATAAATGACTTTTCCATGAGATATTTGATTATAATTGCTTTATTAGTATGATTAATAATTACTGCTGATTTTGTTATATCTTCTGGGGGTGTTTTTTGGGGGGGTGGAAGTTGAACAGGGTCCCCTGTAGCCCAGGCTGTCCTCAAACTCCATATATAGTTGAACATGATCTTGAACTCCTTTCTCTGTGGTCTGGTACTGCAGTTACAGTTGTACACCACCACACCAGGTTATGAGATGCTGGGCGAAGAAGTTTACATTTTTATCTCCTTTTCTTTCTTCTAATTTTCAAGACAGGTATTCTCTGTGTAGCCCTGGCCATTCTGGAACTTACTCTGTAGACCAGGCCTCTGCCTCCCGAGTGCTGGGATTTAATAAAGGTGTGCACCACCACTGTCTGGCCCCAATAGTTATTAATATGGGAGATGCAGATTCACCCCCTGGTGACGGTGCCCCCCAGTTTGTCCCAGCAGTTTCCCTCATCAGAGTGGGCAGCAAGCAAGCACCTCTACCTGCTGAGCCACCTTGCCAGCCCCTGCCTCATTAGTTACAATTCTCACTAACTCTCTTCTGGTTTTCATGCCTTCCTATAGATGTCTCCATCCAGTGTCATCTTCCCAGGGCCTTACCACTTCCTGTAATGGAAGCTGACGGTTGATATCTGGAAGCACCTTGATATGCTGCCGCTCTGAGGGGTGCCTTGAGGTGTCCTCTCCAGCTGTAGGATTCTGGTTCTTCCTCCGTTACAGAACTGCTGCTCCATCGTCTCCTCTAGCATTGAGCTTCTTGCACCATGGACTTCCAGGTTCATCACATTAGGAAAATTTCAGCCATTATTTCTGCAGCAGTTTCTTTCTCGCTTGATTCTTTTTCCCATGTGTGATATTGCCAGAAATTGTCCCACGGTTTGCAGAGTCCCTCCCTCCTTCTCATTCCCCGCCCTCATGTTTGATTTTGGGGGAGAGGGCAGGGAGGGATGACTTCTCTAGCTATATTTTTAGGCTCACAAATCTTTCCTTCTGCATCAGCTAATTTGTTGTGGATCACATCCAGTGTACTTTTTATCTCACTCATTGTTTACAGAATCTCTCCATGTATTCGTAGCTGGCTTGGAACTCAGTATGTACAGTAGGTGGCCTTGACTTTGCAGCAGCTCCTCTTGCCTCTACCTCTGAGCGCTCGGATTACAGACAGGAGCCATCATGCCCGACAGCTTTGTAGTCTTTGTCTCTTGTTCTTTTCTTACCGCCTGTATCTCTACCTCACTGACGAGCATAAGAACAGTTACAGTACTTGGTTCCCCCACTCTCATTTTTGAGACAGGGTCTCAAACTCACTCTGTAATGGAGGATGGCCCTGAGATCTTACTACCTCCACTGTTCTAAGTGGTGGGATTACAGTCTGGATTGTAATAAATTTGTCCCTGGTTGTTAGTTCTAGCACCTGGGTCATTTGCAACTAATTTATTTTTTCTCCTCATTACACACTATACTTTCCTGCATTCTTTGCATACCTAGTAATCTTTGAGTGAATGCCAGGCATTATAAATTTTACTTTGTTGGATGCCAAATATTTTTGTATTCCTATAAATATTCTTGAGCTTTTGTTCTGAAGCAGAGTTAAGTTATATGGAAAAGGCTTAATCCTTTTGGCCTTGTTTTCATGATTTTCCAACAGGTCTGATAGAGAAAGCACCATCTAGTAGCAGCATGTTCCTCAGTATGGAAGCAAGGCCCTATGAGCACTTACCTAACCAGTCTCCTGTGACTTCTGAGTCTTTCCACCTAGGCTAGTAAGAACAGGCGCTCCCCAGCCTTGTGAGCCTCAGGCCCCTTAGTTGTCTTTAGTTCTTTTGTAGCCTCATGGAGTCTTGTTGCTTGTGTGCCCAAAGCTGTGTTCTGATGTCCCTGAATCCTGCATAACTCTGGAGGCTCTCCTCCCTCCCTCCCCAGATTTCTAGCTCTTTTTCTTCAGCTGAGAACATTTGCTGGGAAGCACCACGGGTCTGAGCTGGGCCTCTCCACTGCCACCTCAAGTCACAGCCCACTGAAGTCTGCCACTTTGTCTAAGTTTTTCCTTAGTTTGTAGAACTTGGCCACTTCCTAAGTCCCCTGTAAGGCTGGAGACTCACCTCAGAGCTCTGCGTCAGGTCTGGGAGCTCAAGACTGTTACTCTATACTCCATCACACCCCTGCCCATCACTCACACAGCCATCTTGCCGTACCCACAACACTCAAGGTGTTCCTCATATATTAGCCAATGCTTCTCTTCACTGGGTCCTCCAGATGTGGCCATGTGCCTGGCTTCATTACCTCTGCTTGCCCCAGAAGGGCCCAGTGGATCTGTGCTCTGTGGCTCAGAGAAGACTGTTGTCTACTCCTCAAGCCCTGTGCTCTAGAGCACCAGGCCTGTCGGCATGTCCACTCAGAAAATGCTTCCTAAGCATCCATTGTGTACCTGGCCCTGTATCAGTGACTGGGGAGGTGGGTGACTGAGGCTGAGCCTATAACCCATGGTCAAGCTAGTAGATGAACAGAACGCAACTGGCCAGCCTAGGGCAAGTCATATCGTGTTGACCCACAAGATGGTTAGGAGGAGGCCCTCCCAGAGTATAAAGTCCATTGGCCAGAACAAGATGGCCTTCAGGGAGACGAGGTCCAGAGCTGAAGGGTCAGTGTCCAGGATTCAAGGTGAGGGAACAGAGGTACAGAGTAAAAGAGGAAGCCCAGAAGTGTTAAGGCCAGCAGGAGACTTCTGCCAGGCATTCATCCAAGGAAGTCAAATCAGGGACCTTCCAAGTGACTGGCTAAAGGTGAATGTAGTCATAATCAGTTATAAATGAGGCAGCACAGATGCCCTTCACCTTAAGCCCAACTCTAGGGTGGGGCCAGATCCAACCACCCCTGGCCGGGATCTTTGATTCCTCACACGGTATAAAGGATATGTTTCTTGGTTTCTTCCTTTGGAAGGTGAGAGTGGCCGGATCCTGAAGATCTCAGCTGGAGTCAGATATGTGCAACTCCCAGAGTACTCTGAGGTCAGCTTTTTCAAGATGGATGAAGATCACATGGAGACACCCATCCAGACACCATTGTAAGGACAATACATCCTCCCTAGGAGCACTCTGAGGAGATTAGACTAGAGAGATGTCCCCATGGTTCCCTTGCCCATCATTCCCCATGTGCTATAACTGGGGCAGGCCTGGATCCAGTGCCAACCGTAGACTTTGACAGGTAGAAATAGAAGCAGGTGAGTCGACAGGGGTTGGAGGACTGGAGGGAGCCACAGGGAGCAGGAGGGGACCCACTGACTGGTTTTTCTTTGGCCTTAGTTGGCCCAGCTTAGCAAGCAACCCTCCAAGTATGACTAAATAGTGCTCCTTGACTAGTCTAAGTCCCAGGGTCAGGGACTTATATGTCCCAGGACATATACAGAGTGTGAGCTGCCTCAGTCCTACCCCCTGCCTGCCCCAGCCCCTGACCCCTACCCTTTTTTCCCCACCCGCTCTCTTGACCCACACTGTGATATTTGTTATCTCTTTCCTAGTGGGTTCCAGTGTATTTCCTATCCTTTGTCCATCCCCATGTCCTGGGGACTGGAGCCTGGGTCTAATGTGGAAAGTGCCAGAGCTGACATACTACTCTCCAAGAGAGACTCAGAGCCAGTGCTGGACTCAGGAGCCTTCCATGGCCAGGGAGATACCCCCAGCATCCTGCCAGGTGAGTGGGCCACATCAGCAGTCCAAGGGTATGCAAGGTAACAGTGCTTAGAACCTGAGTGGGAAGGTGACAAGGCACAGTGTACCTGGGAGAAACATGAAGCTCAGGAGACTGGGCCCAGGCCTGAGCTGGTGTCAGCAGAGAGCAAATATAACCTTCTTTACAGGGCCAGCCGGGAGATGGGGCTTCCTATTCTAGGTGATCATGTGGCCTACATCCTTACTATACAAGCCCAGCAGCTATGTAAGACCAATGGTCCTAGGCTGGCCAAAGCTGAGCAGTACAAATGGCTTGTGGGTCCGCGGGTCCTGTTTGGTCACAAGCTGCCTGGCTTTCCAGGCCATTTCAATGCATATGTGTCTGTTTCACATTTTTTTTTTGTTTTTGTTTTTCGAGACAGGGTTTCTCTGTGTAGCTTTGCGCCTTTCCTGGAACTCACTTGGTAGCCCAGGCTGGCCTCAAACTCACAGAGATCCGCCTGCCTCTGCCTCCCGAGTGCTGGGATTAAAGGCGTGCGCCACCAACGCCCGGCTGTTTCACATTTCACAAAGATGTGGTCCCTACTTCCAGGCCAGGCAGGTGGAACTGCATACTGGAAGAATTCAAAGCCAGATTTACTTTGAGTCTTTTGAGAATTATTCGTGCAACTGAAGTTTAATCACTGCAGTTTGTTATGCCTGGTGATATTAAGTTCTCTTACACTTTGATAAATCATAAATACTGAGCTTGCATCTTTTTTCCTTAGTTTTTGGTTTTGGTTTGGTTTGGTTTGGTTTTTTTTTTTTTTTTTTTTTTTGAGGCAGGGTCTCTCTCTACATAGCTCTGGCTGTCCTAGGACTCGCTCTGTAGACCATACTGACCTCAGACTCACAGAGATCTGCCTGCCTCTGCTTGAGTGCTGGGATTAAAGGGGTGCGCCGCCATGCCTGGCTCAGCTTGCATCTTACTGTGGCAACAGGGGCAACCTTGGCAGTGTGTGTGCACCAATACAGGCATCTCATTGGAGGTGGGTGAAGTGCCACCAGGATCATACGGCCTCGTGTGCCTTCTTGTGGCTTCCTTGATGTGGGCCTGCATCTTGATTCTTCTGGACTCTTTTTTTTTTCCCCCTGAGACAAGGTTTCTCTGTGTAGCCCTGGATATCCTGGATCTCACTCTGTAGACCAGCCTGGCCTCGAACTCACAGAGATCCACCTGCCTCTGCCTCCCGAGTGCTGGAATTAAAGGCATGTGCCACCACTGCCTGGCTGTCTTCTAACTCTTAACAGGAGTGAGAAGGTTCAGTAAGAGGGTGTCTTCCAGGCAAAAATCATGCACTTGATGTTTAGGGCCCTTTGTGGACTCTCTGACTTGGGATTGACAGCCAGGATCCCCAGCCCCCAGGACTGGGATTCTAGCTCTCTGGCTGCCAGGCACAGAATATAGGCTCTAGGTCAGTGGTTCTCAACCTTCCTAATGCTACAACTCTTTAATAATACAGTTCCTCATGCTGTAGTGAACCCCAACCAAAAATTATTTTTGTTATGACTTCTTAACTGTAATTTTGCTACTGTTATGAATGGTAATATAAATAGCTGATATGCAGTATATCTGATATGTGACTCCTGTGAAAGGGTTGTTCTACCCCCGGGGGTCACAACCCACAGGTTGAGAACCACTGTTCTAGGCGACAAGCAAGGCAAAACAGGGTATTAGAAATCTGTAGCACACCCCAGACCTGAAACCAAGGGCAGATGTGGCATGGAGATGAGAGTCCCATAGCTCTCCACAACTTGTAGATAAGCCTGGATTAGTTAGTGGTGGTTGGTTAGTTGGTTTGTTAGTTGATTTTTGAGACGGGGTCTTGCTATGTAGCTTACACAGCCATCTTCCTCCTGCCTCAGTATTTCTAGTTCTGGGATTATGAATATATGCCACCATTCCTGGCAAAGGCCAGGGTTTGACAGAACATTTCTGGCCATCACAAGTATGCCTCAGACATGTCTATCCCTCCTGCCTATTGCTTCCCTGTGGCTGCCAGTGGGAGCCAGAGTCCTACCTTGACTCACTTTGTCCTTGTAGACCACACAGCCTTAAGTGGGGTCCCTCCCTTTGCAGCTAGTACATAGTTGAGATCACCAGGTGGCTGTCTAGTCAGGTGAATACCCTGAAGTTTCCATTTAGGCATACTCCCCACTCCTGACACAAGTCCCTCAACAGAGCCCTCCTACCCCCTAATCTTTTCTTGCCTTTTGCCTGTCTCAGCCTTTCAGCCCAGAAACCTTCAAGCTGGCATTAGGAAGGGATGACACCTCCCTCCCTGGCTCCTCTTTTCTTCAGATGGTCCAGCTTCTCCATAGGCTGGAGCTCCCTATACTCTGATTCTGTCCCTTCTGCCCACCCTGGTTATACAGCCTATGGCCTCCAACATGTTTCACTCATCCTCTTGCCAGGTCTCCCCTGACTCCAGCTCATGTTCTTTATAGGCTGCCTCAGCTCTCCTGAGCCTCCTAAGGTTCATCCTGAGTCTTCTGAAGCCCTGTGTGGCCCCATGACCCACCAAGGCCCTCATGGCAGTTACCCATGGCTTGTTCTTTCTGTGGTTGTGTTATTCATACGATAGAAAAGGGACAAAAGGACTGTGGTAAGGCGGTAGTTCAAAGTCTCAGTCGCACAGATCTTTGGGGTGCTGGCCCCGACTCCCCAGAAATCCTTCCAGTAGGTGGCCAGAGGCTCCCAGAGTGTGATATGCCTGTCTTTGCCAGGGCAGTAACATTTCTGACAAGAAGATGGCTGTCCAAACAGCCATCTTGAGACAAGTAACAAAGGCAGAAGGTTCTCCAATGTGAACACAGAGGCTAGGGTGAGGACTCATATTCTTCCCTTATGGGCAAGCTGTAGTCTCCAGAGGATAACCAGACCCTGGATACCCAGGAACGGAAGCCATGCTGCTCTGGCCTGGGGCCAGGACCCCAGGAGCCAGCCTGGTCCACCTCCTGCTCTGTCTGACTCCACCTCAGTCACAGGAGCAATTTCATGCTGCATCGGCAGAATAGTTCTCATATTTCTGCATAAAAATACTCACTGAGTGCCACGCCTTCCACTTTGAGAGACTTTCGGAGCCAAGTACTGCGGTCTCAATGAAAACCAGGCCCCAGATTTCGGAGCTTGCTCTGTGCTTCTGGAAAGCGCCCGCCCTGTCTCCTACAGGCAGCTCCACGGTGTGGCTCAGAGTCTGGTCCTTGTGGTGATATTATCCCAGGACAGCCTGAGAAGAGATCACCAAGGGGGCACAGGACCCCCAGAGGTCCCCAGTACACCCAGTAGTTAACACAGGAGCCAGGCCCAGGTTCCCTCTGGGACCTGTGAGATATGTGTCACCTTGGGGTCTCAGGCACGTAGGAAACCCCAAGGAGCATGGCTCTGCTCTCAGAAGAGCCACAAGGCTTGAACCTGACACTGACCCAGGCAAATGCCCTGCCACTGAGCTGCACCCCTGGCCACTGTCCCTGTTGGGAGCTCCTCGGGCTGGCCAGCACCCGGCCCATCTGTGAGAGCTGGACTGCCATTTCCACTGTTTCTAACTGGATTGAGGTTATTCTATAAAATGAAATCAGCAACCTCCACCTCCTAGAGCTGGCAAGCCACATGCATAACCACCCCACCCACCCCCGCCATGTGCAGGAGGGCTGGGTGAGGGTGGACCCATTTAAATCCAGACTGACCCAAGGTGGCACACCAAGGGTCAGAGAATGGCTTTCTGCCTATTTCTACCTTTCCTTTCTTTTCTTTTTTAAATTTTATGTGCATTGGTATGAAAGTGTCAGATCCCCTGAAACTGGAGTTACAGACAGTTGTGCGCTGCCATGTGGGTGCTGGGAATTGAACTGAGATCCTCTGGAAGAACAGCCAGTGCTCTTACTGCTGAGCCATCCTCTCTCCAGCTCTAGTTCTACCTTTCTTAAAGCTTATTTCATAGAACGGATAAATCTTTGCTCTGTCTGCCCACCTGTCTCAGCAGGTGGGCTGAAGGGCCCAGGAGTGGCCCCTGGGTAGGCAGTTTCAGGCCCTTGGACCCCACTGGGAACTGAACTGTTCACTGAGTAAGAGACACATGAATTCCCATCCTTCTCCGGGAGCCCTTCAGCCCCCCAGTGTTCCAGGACCAAGCACTGGAACATGCTCCTTAGAACTGCTTCCAGCTGAAGTAACTCTTCTGCTGCCATTCCATGCATGAGAAACCCAGATCCCTGGCAGGGAAAGGCAGAGGCCCAAGCCAAGAGGACTAGGAACCCAGGAGAGGCGATTCTTCTTTTTACCAGCCCATGGTGGACAAAGTAGAGCACACCCTTCTCTCATTTCTTCAGTCTTACCCTTGTTTTCTGTGATCCCATTTAGGACAGATTTATTATACTAATAATTTTCAGACTACCGTCCAGTTAAACTAGTTTTCCTTCTATCAACATAGCCTCCAAAGCTGACTTTTCTTTCCTGTTACTCTCTCCTGTTAGTGTGCCTTTTATACCCAGGGACAAAGACACCTGACTCCTCTGCCCCAGTGATCCCAGCAGTACTTGAGGGGCCCCACCCAGCACCTCCAGTTTCCTATTCTGGCCTTTAGGCCTTTGCAGTATGGAAGGTCCCTTCACCATGTGCCTTTCCTCCCTAGGCATTCTGCAGAGCCCTTAAGTCACTACAGAAGTTTAACTCTGTCCTGGGCAAGAGCAAGGTCTGATTTAAAAAAAAAAAAAAAAAAAAAAAAAGACCCTCAACAAAAGAGTGATGAATCCCCTGTAGCTAGGAAGCCTGAATGTTACAGCTTAGGACAAAGCCTGTGTCAAGGACCTGGCTGGGGCTTCTCCCACATCTGGGGCTGCTCCTAGAGCCCCTCTCTGGGTGGGCAGGAAGGAGGAGGCATCTGGGGAGGCATGCCTCAACCTGTGACAAGGAACTAAAAGGCAAATCCTACATAGAAGAAATGTCAAACTGTGCCTAGAGACTCCAGCCAGAGTGGGGTACTGGCTTCCTCAAAGAAAGCAGTAATAGGTAGAAATCCAGAACAGTCTCATTGTGTAAGGAGAAAGCAGACCAGGGACTATGTCCTTAGAGTGGACTTCACACAGTCAGAACCCTGATCATCTTGCTCTTGTCCATGGCAGGTGCTCTGCCGTCTCACTGTGTGCCAACATCCATCCCTTGTTGGCCGGTCCTTGCCAAGGCTGTGAGGCTTTCTCAGGTCATGTGGCTCTGAATGCTATGTGAAGGATTGAGAGCCAGCTTAGAACTTCTGCCCATGCTGGTCTGGAAGGAGCCAGGCACCATGGGTCAAGGATGTCCTGATTATATATTTGGTCATCTCAGAAACTGCCTACTCATCTTACCATCTAGACAAGACACTAAAGAGCAAGGCAGAGACAAGAGCCCAAGAGCTCACATCAATAGCTATTAACTCAGAAGAAGGCCTGAGATGAAGGGGACCAAAAGCTGCATGGATCTTGTTCCTGCTGAGGCTCCTTAGGATGGTGTTTCTGTGTAGGGGAATGTAGGATACCACCAGAAGTCGGATGCAGATGTCCCTTACATACTAGGCACCAAGCATAGCCAGAGCCAAGAATGATTCTCATCCCACTTGTCCCCCCCCGCACACACACCCCTGCTGCTTCGAGCTAGTCCAGATATATGGGACTGACCTGTGCTCCCGGAAAATGTGGCTTCATTGTGAGAAGGATGAGTGCTTAGGATGAAATATGGCTGCTTTTAGCAAATGGCACAATAATAACTTCAACTCCATTGATGTTTGCTTCTCCCTGTACAGTAGCCCAGGGACAGCCCAGGGACAGGGGCAGGTTCATCACCAGCCATGGGATCCCCATTTCTGTCTCTTTTTATGCTTCTCTATGATTTTCATTTACTGTCATGATCCTAGAAGGCTGCACAAGCTTCAGATATCATGCTAAATTTTATCATGCTAGGAAGGGAGAAAATATGAGGAGCAGAACTTGGTTACACAGCTATGTATCAGGTCACATGGAGATAAGTATAATGTGCCAACAAAGATTAGGCTCCATTATCAGAGGAGAAGGGGAAACCGGACAGTGGGCATCTTTGCCAAGGAGAAATTCCATCAAGGTATACAAGGTATACCGTCAATGCTGCATACACAAATGGATATCAGAGAGGGTCCCCAGCACTGCTTTAGGCATAGACCGACCGTGCCTCCACTCTGTATCTGTGACAAAGACTGTTGTACCTTGACCCCCAACCTCTAGCACCCCAGAACCATGGGGCTATGATGGTGGGCTTACCAGCTATAATAGCACTGGGCGTGAGCAGGTTGCTGCTTCTGCCAGAGCAGGGAGTGTGCAAAGGGCCATGATGGTCTCAGCCGACTGCATATTGCAGAGCTCGTCAGGTTGACCAACAGCCTCTGCTCAGGGCCATTCATGTGAGAGCTAGGGGGACATGCTACCTAGGCCCACTCTTACTATGTACTCACTAGAGGACAGACAGCATGTTCACCTAACCTCCTGTTTCGCACCTTTGAGTAGTGAGGGGTTTCCATTTGGAGCAACCCAGCTCAGAGGTCAGGCTGCCCTGAGGAGGAGGTGGGAAGGAGACTCAAGTGAAAGAGAGAGAGCACATGAGTCAGCCTGAAGTTAAAGCAGCGCAGGAGGCAGCACACACTTAGAGCAATCATCAGGGTTTCAGCGTGATCCTGAAGCCTGAGGTCGACAGCCACGGTAGAGGGAGCCCCATCCCTCTGCAGAGTCACAGCATCCCCAGACTACCCTCAATTTCTCTGGACTGAAAGATATTGGACTTGAATGTGACACAGTGGCCTTGTGAGAAGAGCTCCACACTGCTGGCAGGAGAGGCTTCAGGAGGCATTGTCTACTGTGTGGAGGCCACTGATGCCCTGAGAGCCTGCTGATGCCCACAGAGGAGACCAGTCAGTCCTGCTCCCTGCCTCACCTGGAGGTAGACTTCTTGAGGTTTGCTAAACATGTACCAGCCACCAGGTCATGGAGGCAGCTCTGGATACTGCCCCTCCTCCCAGGCATCTCTGGCCTTGGCCCACCATGCCTCCAACTAGGACTTAGGGTCTCAGGCCTCCTTGGTCTGGGATTCCAGACAATTAAAAAAAAACAAGCCCTCAAAAAAACTTGTGTTTCCACTTACACAAATAAGTAAAATGAAGAGAAAATGTATTCTGCTTCTGGAGGCCTAATGTCAGTAATAGGTAATTGCAAAGTGTGGTATTTCATTATTCTGTTGATATGAAATATTTCAGTTGTTTTAATTGTTTTTAAGTTTCCAGTAGACGATTTGCATTTCGATGAGCAGAACCGACAATTCCTAGGCGTGGACTATTGCCAGATATTGCAAGTCCTATTTTGGATAAATTACAGCACCCAGATTTTAGCAACAAAGCACATTGATTTTATATTCAAAGGGCTTTTTATATTTAGTCTCTTAACCTTTTGTAATTCCCACCCACAGCTTGAAGCGCAGAGCCCTTTGTGTTCCTTGTTCTCGGTGGGGCGTCTGCCGCGCCCCGCAATTTGGGCCCATTGACTCATGCGGCAGGTGCGGGGATGATTGCGGGTGGACGCTGTGGGCGCCGGCTGGTGATTGCAGGAGGGACGAGGTGGGCTCTGGGCCCATGGCTCAGACAATCCCTTGCAAATTAGCTTTGGGAACCTAGAGGAGCCAGTGCCATGGGAGAAGGTTGGATTTCTTTTCTTTCTTTCTTTCTTTCTTTTTTTTTTTTTTTTTGTAATATGCAAAACCCTCCTAGTGAATGTTTTCAATTGGTCTGAATGATTTCTCTTTTTCATGTGTTAGACAAATGGTTTTAAGCATTCATCACATTTGATCTATGAAGAATCAACCGTTATTGTATGACAGTTTTAAAAACCAAGGTGCCCTTTGCTGCTAATTCAATCTCGCCAATAAAGTGGCGGAATGTGTAGCAAAGAGTTCTGGAAATTTCACTGCCTCACAGGGTGACACTGCATTTTAATATTAATTGTCTATGGTTAATTACTGCAGGATAGCCTGAGAGAGCTGTATTTCTAAAGTGAAGTTTGTTCTATAAATTCTCCTTTGAGGAATTATTATATAGAGGGAATGTCCCAGAAAAATTTAGCATAAAAAGACGTATTGCTTCCCATGCCAAAATAGTAATGAGAGTGGAAGTCTGCTCAGATGTTAGGTATCTGTGCAAAGACACACAGAGGGTTTGTGAGGTGGGTGGGGTCCCCACGTTGACATGCAGGAGGGGTGGAGGAAGAGGAAGAGGACCCCCTCCCTTCCCCAGGGTTCAGCTGTGCCTTCAGCATAACTGCTCTTTTGTCTTCTGAGTAAAGTTGAATCTCTCACTGACTCCCTTCCTCTAGGGCTTCTTAATTTTCAAAGGTTCTCTCTTTATAAAGTTTAGTTCTATCTTTGTCTTTACTTATGGAAGGAGGACATCTTTTTGCCATGACGTATATGTGGAGGTCAGATGCCGACTCTCCTGAGTTCAGTTCTCCCCTTCCTCTCTGTGGTTCCTGGGGATCAAACTTGGGTCAGGCTTGGCAACAAGTATCTCTATCCACTGAGCTATCCCACCAGCCCCTGAGGGTCTCTCTGGCTTTTCCCTCCCTTCCTGTTCTGAAAAAAAAAAAAATCAATCCTAAAGTTATTAAGTCTTAACAATGAGGACATATCTGGGGCCATGAGGGATGCTAAAGGCAATGAAAGAGGGGCCCTAAGTGGCATAAAGAAGCTTCACTGCAAGGAGTGGTCTGGGCCTGAGAGATTGGGGGAGGCTCTGTAAGGACCACAGTGGTGACAGAGTCAAGATAGTAGGGTAGATCCAATGAGTCCCTGCCTTGAGAGCCCAGAGGAAGGAGGTCTGGTACAGAAAATGAGACCTTCAGAAGCCAAAGGGTGTTTGAGTGTGGTATTATAGGCAAATATAAAAGTAGACATAGATGTGTGCCTGTATACCTATGTGCAAACAGCTGGGTGTGTGAGCAGGCCCCCAGCAGCAGAGAGCAGGCATGGCACCTGGTGCTGGATCTTCACACCCTGGCTTCTTGAGAACCAGAGTGTGGAGATGAGGACCTGCAGGGCTGATGGGAGGGGAACTGCTAAGAGTGTCTGCCAGAGGCAGGGCTCCAGTCACAATGGGGAAGGGCACTGCAGGCCAACCTGAGACAATTTGGGCATTTAAATAAAGAATAATGCCCCTTAGCCGGGCAGTGGTGGTGAGTGCCTTTAATCCCAGCACTCAGGAGGCAGAGGCAGGCAGATCTCTGTGAGTTCGATGCCAGCCTGGTCTACAGAGCGAGATCCAGGACAGGCACCAAAACTACACAGAGAAACCCTGCCTCAAAGAGAAAAAAAAAAAAAAAAAAAAAAAAAAAAAAAAAAAAAAAGACTAATGACCCTGAATCAGAGCCCACTGAAGAGTGTGTGCCTGGAGAAGCAAGTCTGGGATGTCTTGTAAGTCTAATAGCGTGTGACATTTTAGGTGGCCTTGAAGCCCCATAAAATCCTGGCGGAGTTCAAGGGGAGGACACAGTGCTCAGTGGGGACTGAGCTGCCACTGTAACCAAGCCCAGAGCGGACCCTGCAGGTAACTTCAGACTCCCCACTCCACCTGGGTGTGGGAGCAGACCCGAGGCCGCTTCTAACTGCTGTAGGACCTGTGACGGACAAACACAAACAGAGAGACTTTCCCAGAAGGCCTGGTCTGGAACTTTCACTGGTCCCGGGGTCTGCCCTTGTGTGCCTGCCATGGTGCTCTGTGAATTTGGTGGAAAACTTTAGGTCTGGGATAAATTGCAAGCCCTGCAGTCTGTGATGTCTGCAGTGTCTGTAGACCTGAGACATTTTCTTCTGGTGGACTTTTGCAGTACTAGGGGTGGAAGCCAGGGCCTTGCCAATACCAGCACACAGATACCACTGAGCCACACCCCTAGCTCCCCAGTAGCTTTTATGAGTAAAGAAAGAAGAGACCTTCCTGCCCTCCTGCCTGCCGTTTCCTAAGAGTGTGCGGTTGCTGGACGGTTTGAGCAGCACCCTGATGTCAGGATGGCGCCTGCAGCCCTTGCAGCCCCTTTGTGCCCATCCTCCCAAGTACCAGGAGCCCTGCTGGCCTCCACAGCCAGAGTCCACGGTGGGACACAGATAGGTTGCCCTAGGAGCCTCATGCTCCCCACAGCTCTGAGAACCAGGAGGCCTCTCGACACTGCTGGGCAGGAGGTGGCCACAAGCTCTACAGCCTGCAGGACTCCTGGGACAGCAGGTCAAGGTGCACTGTGTGGGACTGTGGCCCTCTCAGGAGGTCACAGCTGCACCGGATGCATTGCATCTTCAGTGGTAGATGGTCACATAGACCACCACCGCTTGGGTGGCTCTGCCTGCTCTGCTGACATTCTCTGCTGACAGTGCCAATGCTGAAACCACTCAGAGGCCCGGAGAGAGGAAGCATGGCCCACTCCATGGAGGGCCGTGGTAGAGGCAGCAGGGACAGGCAGATCTCTAGACCAGGGTCTGCCAGTGTGTCATCCTTGCTTTCAGGGGTGACCCTTAGTGCTGAGCTCACCCTCTCCTGTGTCTTTGGGCCATTCTAAAGACCTTCCACCAGGCAAGCAGCAAGGTTGCCTGCATCCTGGCCAGCTTGCAGGGCAGCTTTATTATTGTTGTTTGTTTGTTTTGTGGCAGCGGCACACACCTTTAATCCCAGCACTCAGCAGGTAGAGGCAGGTGGATCTTTATGAGTTTAAGGCCAGCCTGGTCTACAGAGTGAATTCCAAGACAGCCAGGGCTCACAGAGAAACCCTGTCTCAAAAAACCAAATAAATAAAAACAGAGTCTATGAAATCCTGGCTGTCCTAGAACTCACTTATGTAGATCAGGCTGGCCTTGAACTCACAGAGATCCTCCTGTCCCTGTCTCCCAAGTACTGAGATCAAAGGTGTGCTCCACCACACCCAGCTTCAGGGACAGTGATGATGGAAGTGAGAAAGAGAAGCCAAATCAACAAGAATTATCCCTGGCAGCTCCTACCTCACCTGCTGTCCCCTACCCAGGACCCTGCTGTCCCCACCCAGGACCCTGCTATCCCCACCCAGGACCCTGCTGTCCCCACCCAGGACCCTGCTATCCCCACCCAGGACCCTGCTGTCCCCACCCAGGACCCTGCTGTCCCCACCCAGGACCCCTGCTATCCCTACCCAGGACCCTGCTGTCCCCACCCAGGACCCTGCTATCCCCACCCAGGACCCTGCTGTCCCCACCCAGGACCCTGCTGTCCCCACCCAGGACCCTGCTGTCCCCACCCAGGACCCCTGCTATCCCCACCCAGGACCCCTGCTGTCCCTTACCCAGGACCCTGCTATCCCCACCCAGGACCCCTGCTATCCCCACCCAGGACCCCTGCTGTCCCTTACCCAGGACCCTGCTGTCCCCACCCAGGACCCCTGCTATCCCCACCCAGGAGCCCTGCTGTCCCTTACCCAGGACCCTGCTATCCCCACCCAGGACCCCTGCTGTCCCTTACCCAGGACCCTGCTGTCCCCACCCAGGACCCTGCTGTCCCCACCCAGGACCCCGCTATCCCCACCCAGGACCCGTCAGCCAACCTTTCTACTTACTCTGTGACTGCTGGCATGAGCTTAGCCAGAGTGGGAACCCCAACCATTCATGATCATTTGTGAGTAGCTCTGTTCACCTGTGGCCTTGACCCAGGGCCCTCTAGTTTGTTTCTGCTCACTCGAGGTGCCCTGATCTTGAGGACTATGTGTATCCATCCTGCCCAGGGACATAAGGGTCTCATGTTCCAGCTACAACCATTTAGAGTCAGCAGGGTTTCAGAAGGGCTTGGTGGACACCCAGACTTGTCTCTGGGATGGCTTTGCTTCTTGCTTTTCAGCTCTCACTGTACCCGGCTTGCCCTGGACAGCTGCTGCTTCTGAGCAGAGGTGCCTGCAGAGGATAAAAAGCCCCCAGGAACCCCACATAAACAGGCACCTGGGGACCTCATATCAGCTTCGCCTGGCCTGGGGTCCTTCCAGCATCCCTACAGGGCCTGGGGCTGTCCCAGTGGCCCAGCCTTGCTGTTTCGCTGTATACAAACAGCTTGGCTGGGGAGAGCCTCCTGAAGGCGAGGAGTGGGCGGGGGTGTCAGAAACAGACTCAGAAAGAACCTCGAATTAGCCCAGTCTTGGAAGCTTGCCAGCAGCAGCACGCTGGCTTCCCTGTTCCAAAGCAGTTCTGACACAGAGCTCCAGAAGGCAGGCATGGAGCAGCCGCGTGCCTGAGGCTGCAGAGTTTCACAAAGGAGTTTCCAACGAGCTTAGGTGTGGCACAGAGCGTGGGCTCTTCAGAAAAGAAATCACGTGGGGCAGGCCACGGCTCATGCCTATTACCTCAGCACTTGGAAGGCTGAAATAGGAGGATTATCATGAGTTCAAGGCTGGCTGGGGCTACATAGTTCTAGACCAGCCTGGACTACATATAATGAGACCCTGCCTTAAGTGTTTTTTAAAAAGCCACCAAGTAGAACCTAAACAGAAATGGCACTCTGGTGTTCACTCTGGATCCCAAGGCAAGCTCTCATAAAACGCTCAAGAGTGTTTGGATGAGATCCATTTTCCATGCTACAGGAAAGCAGGGTAGACAACACTGGCAAGGAGTGTGGGGACGGGTGAGGGCGGGCTTTGCACTGTCACGGTACCTTGTAGCTCTGGTGGCTCTGCTCAGCAGCCATGTTGTTGCATCTTCCTGGGGTCCCAGAGCCACCACTGCCCATCACAGAGCCTGGCTCAGAAAACAGAAGCCATGGTCACCATTTTCATCAGGCTATACAACACCCCATCCAGGGTTCTAGAGATCAACATTTGGAAATTAGAATTTTTTTTTTTATTTTAGTTTTGATCAGGGCTTTGTATAACCTGGGCTGGCTTCATATATTATGTAGTCAGGGATGACCTTGAACTTCTGATCCTCCTACCTGCACCTCCTGAGTTCTGGGGTTCCAGGCATGGACCACCATGCCTAGTCTTAATTTTTTTTTTCTTTTTGGTTTTTCAAGACAGGGTTTCTCTGTGTAGCTCTGGCTGTCCTGGAACTTTCTCTGTAGACCAGCCTGGCCTCAAACTCACAAAGGCCAGCCTCTGCCTCCTGGGTACTGGGATTAAAGGTGTACACCACCACTGCCCTGCTCCGGACAGTTTTGATTTATTCTTTTATCAAAAGTTTAGGGCGTTGGCAGCACACAACTTTACTCAGGAGGCAGAGTCAGGCGGATCTCTAAGTTCGGGGCCAGCCTGGTCTAAGAGAGAGTTCCATTGGGCGAGGCAGAGTATCTGGAGAGATCGCTCAACAGTTTGAGCTCTGTCTTCTTTTCCGGAGGTCTCAGGTCCAATACCTAACACCCACAGGGGAGCTCATAACTGTCTATAGCTCTAGTTCCAGGGAATCAAATGTCCTCTCCTGCCTGCCTCTAACACCAGTCATGCATGTGGTACATAGACATACACGCAGGCAAAACACCATGACACATAAAATAAAAATAAATAAAATCTCAAAACAAACAAAAAAAAAGAAACACCAAAAACTGGCCTGCAGGGGAGGGAATTAGGGCAAAGCTGAAGCTAGAAACCCTGTACAGTTTTCTTACCCAATAAATAGCCATTACACAGCTGATCCTGGGGCCAGTCCCCAGGTCACATAGTGTGCAGCCCCAGGAGGGTCATCTGGATGCGGCACAGCCCGTTGGTTCTCAGACCACACCTTTCCACACTCACGATAAGGCAGATGGTCTGCATTAGTTACTTATGGGGCATTATGACAGAATACCCAGCATAAGCAACTCAGAGGAGCAAGGGTTTTTGTTTTGTTTTTAATTTATTTAACTTTATTTTATGTGCATTGTTGTCAAGGTATCAGATCCCCTGGAACTGGAGTTACAGACAGTTGTAAGCTACCATGTAGATGCTGGGAATTGAACCCAGGTCCTCTGAGATAACAGCCAATGCTCTTAACTGCTAAGCCATCTCTCCAGCCCCAGAGCAAAGGTTAATTTTGGCTCATGGTTTTCAGGGTTTCCCTCTGTGGCCACTTGACCCCATGTACTCAAGCAAGATGTCATAGCAACAAGAACATGTAATGGAGGAGGTGTGTGTGTGTGTGTGTGTGTGTGTGTGTGTGTGTGTGTGTTGGCAGGTGGAGCCAGAGGCTTTTGTACATGCACTGGGGACCCAAATTCAGGGTTCAAGCTTGTTCAGCAAGTGCTTTACCCACTGAACCATCTCACTAGCTCCCTCTACACTTCTTGGTGGACAGAAAGCACTGGGAGTAGAAGATTGGAGACCTGGTATAACCTTCAAACCTGAGCCCAGTGACCTGATTCCTTTCAAAGTTTCTTCAACCTCCCAAAATAGTGCCACCAGCTGGAGGCCAAGAATTCAGCACATGAGACTATGGGAGACATTTCAAACCATTCCTCAGCCAAACTGGAAGCAAGAACAGCCCCTCGGCCAAGGCACCTGCAGAGCCGTGGGGCACTTAGCCCTGCATGGTTGTGCCTACTCTCCTGCCTGTCTAATGGGGGCAGTGGGTGGTCGATGGGTGTGTACACGCTGTGTGAGAAGTGTTGGCAAGGCTTGGGAGCCTCAGAGCTGCACATGATTGGCTAACGGAGGAACTGAGAGCTGGAGGGCTGCATGCTGGGGAGACCTATGCAGACTGCTGCCCCTTAGCTGTAGGGTGGAACCTCTGTCAGCTTAGTCCTAGCCAAAGCAAGGCCAAAAGAACAAGAGCATCCCTAGATGAACAGGGCAGACATATGGACAGCGGTGCAGAAACCTTCACCTGGACACCTGGGCAGTTTTCAAAGCCTGGGCTGCCTGCCTGGCCCTTGGCAGCATGGAGACCTACCTTGGGCGTCCTTTTGATGGGAACTCCACCGCTGACTTGCCCAGGCATTGCGCTGCTCCTTGGCTAATGGAGTGCACACTGGAGACTAATGCACTGTATCTGGTCACCTCCAGGCTAGTCCATTCTGTCCCCTCAGGGCTAGTAACATTTGATTTTTTGAATTCACTTAAACAAAGAAAATATTTTAGCCTACAGCTTGTGCTCCTCCTGGCGAGTCCTGGGCCCAGGGCGGCTGTTTCACGGTAAGGCAAGTCCTCTCAGTTTGTTTACTCCTGCAGTTCCTCCGCCTTCGGCCTCGGTGCCCTACACAGGTGATTAGGGAGTCTAATTGGTTTGCCTGTAAAAAGATAATTAATTGATATTTCCTTCACAGAGAGGTCAGGCTGTCCGTTCTGATCCCTAGCAGAGCCTCCCATCTCCAGAGCCTCCTTCCCTGAGGTGGCCCAGCAACCTTTATCTTGCTGATAAAACCATAATTGCCATCAGCACTGACATAGGCTTTAGGGTTGGTTCCCAGAGATTAAGAGTCCTGTTCCTGGGCCTCTTGGTTGGGGGAGGTAGCAAACGTAGCTACTAGGGCAGGAGAGCCTCCCAAAAAATGCACCAAGAATAACCACAGAGCACTTGGTAGCTACTGTGGACACTACCTGCTGCAAAGTCCCTGCCCTAGAACTGGTGAAGGTGGGAGCACCCCACCACCACCGCCGCCACTACCACCACCAGCACCCACCACCACCAGGACCCACCACCACCAGCACCACCAGCACCACCAGCACCACCAGCACCACCAGCACCATCAGGGGTGGTTCCCTCCTGCAGAGATGGTGTGGGGTAATGTGTAGTGTTAGAATGCCTCTCTCCTTCAGGCATTGGAAGTGCCCCCCAGGCTGGCAGTGGCTGGAAGACACAGTGCTGTTGACAGCACTGCCCCCATCTGATAGTAGCTCTGTGGCTTATCTCTCCCAGGCAGTAAGATCTTAAGCCTTTACGAGGCTCTTGCCGTCGTTAGCCTTCTCTCTCTTATGGTTTGCCCTAATAGGACCCAGTTTGCAGACAGGGTGGGCACGGTGAGAACAGTGCCCCAGGGTGAACCGAGCAGGAGGTCAGATGCACCACAGCCATTGAGATTCATGGCAGCAGGGGCAAAACTGGTCATGACCTCTCCAGGGGCCGTCCGTAGCAGTAGGCGTAGGACGGCAGGGTGACAGGGAAAGGGGACAAATGGCTCTCGGGTCATGAGAGGCAGCTGGTGAGAGAGATTCCAGGCTCGTCTGAAGAATGAATAGCAGCAGGGCGCAGAGGAGAAGGGCTCAGTCAGAGTGCTGAGCGTGTAGAGCAGGGGAGGGGCTGCCCTGTCACCTTGGCAGAGCTGAGAACATGAGACAGAAAATGGGATCCATTCTGTGGCCTCTGCCTAGAGGTTTTACTTGTGCCCCACAAGGCAGACAAAACCCTTGGAAGTTCAGGGCAACCGTCACAGGGTCTCACCAATGCGCTGAACCAGTTTTATGCTCGGGTGAGGGCAGATTGGTGACATCTAGGACCATCATAGATATCCCACTGCAGACAGTAGTAGGCTGGACTCAAGGATGGGGCTATAGACCTGCTCCTGGGAGTAGAATAATGAGAGGAGTAGGAGTAACTTGTTGGAGAAAGGATATCTGTCTGTAAGGGGGAGGAGGGGGATTGTAGTGGGGGCCCAAGTGCCTTTGGCTGCAGTGTGTGGATATCCCGGGGACAGCTGTGGGTATAGCAGGAAAGCTGTGCATCTGTGCTTGAGTCAGAAGTTGGGGCTCCTCTGGATGAACGTGACACTTAGCTACCTCTGTGAGAAGTGAGAGGGGGTATGAGCAGAAGAACAGAGGCCAGCTTATACCAGGGGTGCCAGCAGTGGGACCTGGCATGGTGTGGGCATAAGCAGTAGCCAGTGATGATGGGGTAGAAGAGCTGACAGTTACCCTGAAGCCAGGGTATAGAGGGTACGAACTGTTTACTCATGAAACCCGGATCTTCATCTGCTGTGGAGAAGCCATGGACAGGAGTATATCTGTTCCTGGATGGTAGTACTGTGAGTCAACTTCACCTCATGATTCTAGTAAGAGCAGCCAGCAGGGCCTCCTCCAGCTGGCGAGCCTTTTGAGTGACCCCTTTCCTCTAGGGAAGCCACATGCTTGTGGGTGCCTCTAGCCCATTCCCTGGTCATGAGTCTCCCTCCCCTAAGAGCTCTGACCAGATACACACAGGGCTGGTATAGGAGAGGCAGCTGATGACCTTGTGTGGCCTGTCTGGACACCATCCCTGCAGAGCACAGGCCTGCTGAGTGAGCAGTCTGTTAGGCCATGGGGAACAAGAGGCAAAGGTGAGAAGTGAAGATTTCTCTTACTTGAAATGACAAGGGTTGTGGTCAGCCAGACAGCCTCATTCTTGGGATGGGGGAAGGTCTGCCACATATACAGATGGCCTCAAGTGTCAGTCCTGTGTGAACGGAGGAACCAGGCTTCCAGGTTCCCAGTATTCCATGCCATTTTTCCCATGAAGCAGCCTGGTTAGTATCAGCAATGTGAATGTCATATGTTGTCATTGTGGCTCCCATTTACCTTGTGTGGATGTCCATTTTTCAGCAACCACATGGTAGCAGTGACAGCCTTTATTACATGAGGTCACCAGATATGACCACAGATGGCACCAAGCAGATGCTCCGTAGCTGCCAGCTGTGGTGATTTCTGGAGAAGTCCTTTAACAGTGTGGCCAGAACCTCCCAGCCTGAGGGAGGCAGACACTCATAGCCTTGGTCTAGATAGGTTTATTTGCTCATCAGAAATTCTTGCTGGGTCTTTTACCTACTTCACTTCCTGGAATTGGTACGTGGCAAGTCGTGGCCTAAAGTAATGTTATGGTGCAGGCCTAGAGTTGTCAGTGTTCCCAGTTAGGGGCCATCCAGCAGTCACCCTGCCTGGGCACAAGCCTCTGAGAGACAAAAACAGAGCTGGCATCATAATGCCAAAAGTTGTACTTAAAGGAGGTGGCAGAGCTGATGGCCATGGTCCACACGGCCCATCAGTGTGCAGAGCTGAAAACCATGTTGTCAGCATTGCTGTTCCTAGTCATTGCCCAGGACATCAGCGGTGCAGGGCACAGAGCTGCGGGGAAGGACACTGGCTAAGGAATGTCCTTGCATAAGAAAAAGGTTTTATTAATGCACCATAAGACAAAATTAATACACCTCTGAGAGAAATAATTCTCCCACCTGTAATTTGGAGATACTTCAGAGGCCCAGCTGCTGCAAACTTGGACTCTGGGGAAGGGACATTAATGCCTCTGGCCCCAGGACCCCATCTAGCACACAGATGAAAGACACTCCTCCACTCATCCCAGTCCCATCAAGGGAGCCAACCCCAAGAGCTGAGCATGGACCGGGGGTCCCACCTGAAGGACCCTTTTCCCTGAAGAGACATTGTCCTGGGACATCTCACCACCCCTAAAGATGCTGATCCAGACTGGACCCCTCTTCCAGGACCCCACCCAAGTACTGCCCTCTGTTCTACCCAGCCTTTGTCTTCCAGCCTTTGCTGTTACTCTTTTGTGAAATGCCCAACCACCTCTTCAGCTCATAATCTGAGGCTGCTGCTCTAGTCAGAGCCTCTCCCTTTAGAACTCCCTCGTCCTCTGGCTCTCAAGGGGCTTATGTCTCTTTCCCAATAAGGGACCCTCAGGTCAAGGGCCATTGGGAGCACCCTGGAGCTTGGTCTTACAGAAAGTAGGCTGTGGTGTGCACATGTATTTGGGAAGGACCAGGAGCCCCGAACCAACCTAGCGCTGGAACTCACCATTTGGGCTAAGCCGCTAACTGTAAGAGAGACAGAAGGTTCCAGAATTGCAGCTCTACCTGTGAGTGGAGTAGAGGCAGAGGAAGATGCCCAATTCCCACCCCCACCCCCACCTTGGGATCCTGAAAGAGGAAGGAGAAGGAGCCAGTATGGGCAAGGGTCTATGGGGGCCCATCCTCTGAGCCTTTTGGGGCTGTTGCCCAGGCAGGGGCTAATGGTTACAAGAAGTTCCTGTACCCCAACCTGCTGTGGTTGGGGCCTGATGGGTCAAGTTTCCCATCTTACATTGTGCTGAAAAGAGGCCAAAGTGTGGTCTGTGTGGCTTGGGTCCGGAGAGCCAAGTGCCTCTGCTGGTCTGGCTGAAGAACTAGCCCTCCTGGTCATCAGGCAGGGCCTGCTGATTGCTGTAAACCCCAGACAAGCCCAAGTCCATGTTACACACTGCCTATACTGGACACTCAGCCCTGCCCACAGTGCCGTGTCCACACTGCCTGCTATGCCCCTCTCTGTCCACACTGCCCGGTCCACACTTGTCCCATCCATGCCGCTTGGTCTGCTTGGTTGCCTTGTCTACACTGCTGTGTCCAGGTTGTTCTGTGTACATTGCCTGGTGCATACTCCTCCATCCACACTCCCTAGTGGACAATATTCTGCCCATACTGTCCTGTCCACACTGTCCATATCACATACTACCACAGTGCTCTGCCCATACTGTCCTATCCATACTAACCTGCCCACTCTGACCTGCCCATACCTGCTCACACAGGCTGCTCACACTGGCTGCTCACACTGGCTGCTCACACAGGCTGCTCACACAGGCTGCTCACACAGGCTGCTCACACAGGCTGCTCACACAAGCTGCTCACACAAGCTGCTCACACTGGCTGCTCACACTGGCTGCTCATACAGGCTGCTCACACTGGCTGCTCACACAAGCTGCTCACACAAGCTGCTCACACTGGCTGCTCACACTGGCTGCTCACACTGGCTGCTCACACTGTCTGGTCTGTACTCCTCTGTTTGCAGTGCTATGTTCATGCTACCCCACCTGCATATCCACTGCTATATCCATACTCTTTCTCTATCCTTCTCTGTCTGTATTTCTCTCTCTCTTGAACTGGCTCAGAAGAATACCCAGGACAAAAGTTCATTCCCAGCCAGGCTCCACCTCTTGCCTCTTGCCCACTCACCTGGTGACAGGAAAATGCTCCCTTTGCTCAGGGTTCAAAGGGCCTTTCTTTGCTTTATTTTTCTGGGCAAACCCGCTCAGCAAGGAGATATGAATCCTGCTGTCCTGCAGTCTGTCAGCGAGTGGAACAAGGCTGTGCTGAGTTTGTGGACATCTTTCTCGGACCTCCTCCACCTGGGATGCAGCCCTTTCTGTTCCTACCCAGCATGCTTGAGGTAAGCCCTGAGGCCATGGGGGACTTTTCCTTACCACCACCAAGCCCCTCTGAACCTCTTCTCTCCTTCTGCCTGTCCCCTAGAAGAACGGCAATAGACCCAAAGGTGGTCAGAATCCCCCAGAGATGGTACACACTGTCCAGGAGCTTCCAAAAGGCACCAGGTAAAAAGTGCGCTCAATGGGGTCTGCTGCAGCAAAGCCCTGGCCTTTGTCACACACACGCCTTAGCCACCTCTAGGCCTGCCACTCAGAGGGCACCATGGTGAGGGGGTCTGTGAAGTGATGGCCAGAAAGAGTTGTAGGGCGTCTAGGAAGGCAGCGTACTTGCTCAGTGTCTGTCTTGCAGAGAATGAGCCACTGAGCACAGCATCTATGTCTCGGTGGCTGATGACCACTGCTTACCCAGTAAGGCCCAAGGTGAGCAGTCTGCCTGATTCTGCTCTCTCACTGCAAACCCTGCACCCCAACACCAGGTGGAGCCCCAGGAGGCCTGGTAGCAGTGGTAGCCCAACACTATGGGCCCCTCAGAGGTAGATAGCAATCAAAAATGGATACACCTGAGAAGTTCCACGTTGGGTAGGGATAACTGGTGAGAGTGGAGCACTCATAGAATGGACATGTTTTCTCAACACTCAGTGCCAGGTTGTGCGTGGGCACACTCATTCAAGTGCTGTATAACTAGCCCCATTTCACAGGAGAGGAAACTGAGGCACGGGGATTTACCATTCAGCAATGGCTCTCCTAAATCAAATCTGGATTTCTGTCTTACAAATCAGAAGGCTGCTTGTCACAGTGGGAGGTAACGAGACAGCATGTCTGCTGACTCAGGAGGATGTGGCAGCCAGTTCTGTCCCCACCCTTTAGCAGCTATGAGACAAGGAGACATGGTAGGTACCTTGCAGAGCAGCTAGCACCCACATGCCAGGTGCTCAGCTAGTGGAACATGTCGGTGTGGGCCTTCACTGGACCTAATCGGATCAGGAAGTCCTGGCAATTCTTGAGAGACTGGCAAGTAGGGCAGGCAAAGGACAGGAAAGCATGTGGACAGGAGAGCATTACCCCTGAGATGGCCAGGAGAGAGCGTAAGGGACAGGTGAAGTGTGCCTACACATGGCCAGTCAGATCTCTCAGCGTCTGCAGCCTTGACAGTCTTCTGCCCCATGCAGAAGGCAGGAGCTCAGGAGTGTTCTGAGGGCACTGCTTCAGTGTGAGGCTCACATGAAATGCCTAGAGCAGACTGACCCAACAGTGAGGCTACCAGAGGAGATGTAGAAATGGAAGGAGAGCCTGTGGCCTACCAGAGCTGAGGCTGCCTGCTGGCGCTCCTGCAGTGGGATTGCTCACGGAGACACGGTGGGTGTAGGATGAGCCAGGAACGCTGGGGGCTGGTGAAGTGTTGGCGAACTGACAAGTCACTGATGCCCCTCAAAGGTGGCACTAGGACAGAGCCTCTTGCAGCGGGAGATGTGTCCCGCGCTGCTCTGAGTCAGGGCCTGTGAATCGACGACGAAGCATGTTTGTACAACAGCCAAAGCTGACTTAAAAATATAACCAAGATCTGGCTGGTGTGGAGCACCCATCCGCCCAGTATTTCCTCCCAGAGAGGATATGAGAGCCGACAGTTGAACACCAGGGCCACTCACGCTGATTACCTCAAGGCCCAGGATGCTCTGTCTGGCCTCATGGAGAACCTCAGCCAAGGGTGTCATGGACACCTTTCTCCCTTCAACCAAAGGCTTTTGCTGCCTCCTCCAGAAAAGAAGGAAGGTCCATTCTCTCACCCACTGCCCACTAAGAAACTCCAAGGTTGTCTGCAATTAAGTGACCACAGAATAGGATTCCCAGACCCCGACAGGCAGCTGAATCAGTGTGCAAACTCAAAGTGACCCACACCTCCAGTGTCTGCTTGTACCCTGCTTTGCCTGCTTTCTGTATTTCTTCCAGCACCACAGTCCTGGGCTACAGGCAGTCATCAGACTCCAACCTTACTACTGAGATTAAGGTCATTCTCCTGGGAACTTTGCCTCTGAGCAGCTGCTCTCCTGTTTCCAGAATATGGAAACACCAGAGAGAGCTTTAAAATTTTTTGTTTATTTTTGAAATAGGATCTAATGTAGCCCAGGCTGGCCTTGAACTTGTGATGTTGCTGCCAGTGACCTTGAACTTCTGATCCTCCTGCCTCCCATTGCTGAGTGCTGGATTGCAGGCCTATGCTGCCACAACTGGTTTATGTAGGGCTGCGAATGGAACCCAGTGTTTTATGCATAATAGGCAAGCACTCTACCAACTGAGCTGCATCCTGGAGAAGCATTGTGGTTAGGACAGCTGTCACAGGCAGAGAAGCTCCCCAGGCCCCTCAACATCATGTTCTCGGGGCCATGAGGTCTTGTCTTTTCTGGCCTGGCTGTCCTCACCATGCAAGTGCTGTATTGGAAGCTTGCCTCAAGACATTGTCTAGGGCTTCTCAGTTCTGTCCCATGAAGACCTCCTGATCTCTCTAAGAGTTTTAACTACTTCTCTAGGGAAGAATGTGGGAGCCGTGGGCGGGTCTGTCCCCACCATGTCTTCAGCATCCCTGGCAGTCAAAGGGCTCTGCCATCCTCCTGCAGTTTGGATACCAGATCCTTAAGTCCCTTGACCAAAAGAGCCTACCTTCCAGGATTCCAGGACAGCTGTCCTTTCCAGCAGCCTTGCCTGGCTCTGTAAACCAGGAGTGTAAGAGCCCAGTAGCATCATGGGGGTGTGCTTCTGTCCTGGGCCCCTCACCTGGGCAGACCTCGAATATGAGAGGCTCATGCCCACAAGCCCTGGTAGGTAGGAGGGAAGAATGAGGGGCCACTCTGGATTGGGAACCTGGCAATGGAACCTTTGTTGAGGCGTAGAAGGAGGTGGGACTCTTGTGATCTGAGCTTGGAGTTATCAAGACTCAAACCTTGCCAATAAAGACCAGATGTGGAGTGCTTCCCTCCCCTGCCCCCCAGCACTCAGAGACCTCCAATTCTAGTGCTCTTCAGGCCTTTGTCGCTTTGGCACCGTATCACCTCTGACCTCACCGAATGTGGATCATACAATAGACAACTCAGACCTTGCATGGGGCCGCAACCTCACCTGGTTCTGCCTGTTGGCCTACTACTGCCCAACTATCAGGAAACCTTGAGGATCTATGACCCAACATTCTGCCAGGATGTTCTTACCACTCCTAACACAGCCACTGAGTCACAACTGTCCTGAGCAAACCTATGGTCTGGCTTTCCTAGGAGGGCCCATTTGGGTTCCCTACTTTCACGTTTTTTTTCTATTTAAGGTACATTGGTGTTTTGCCTGCATATATGTCTATGTGAGAATGTCAGATTCCCTGGAGGTGGTTGCTGGGAATTGAACCCAGGTCCTCTGGAAGAGCAGCCAGTTCTCTTAACCACTGAGTCATCTCTCCAGCCCCCAAGGGTCCCCCTACTTTCTATAGTTAGTCTATAGAGAAGTAGGCCTGCAGGCCACATCCCCTGCCCCTGCCTAACCCAGTATGCTTTCTTATAGAACCCACAATGGGCTGGGCCCTCCCCCATCAATCACTAATTAAGAAAATGCCCACTGGGCAATGGTGGTGCACGCCTTTATTCCCAGCACCGGGGGTGGGGGAGTGGCAGAGGCAGGCAGATCTCTGTGAGTTTGAGGCTACCCTGGTCTACAGAGTGAGTTCCAGGACGGGCAGTTACACAGAGAAACCCTATCTTGAAAAACCAAAACCAAAACCAAACCAAAACAAACAAAAAACCAACGCCCTACAACTGGAATTTTTGGAGGTGTTTTCCCAATAGAGGTTCCCACCTTCCAGATAACTCTAGCTCGTGTCAAGTTGACATAAAACTATCCAATACACACAGGACCCATACCCTTATCCCTGTGGCCTGCAGAAAATAGTCTGGGCTTCTAGGTTCTGGGGCGAGACTGACCCTGGCCGCCAGCTGGTGATTCTTAAAACCTGAGACAATCTCATTGATTAGGTTTGCCTGAGTCAGAGTCAGCATCAGCAGTCACTACTGTCATCTGTAGGCTTCAGACAAAAGGACTGAGTAAGGAAGAAGCTCCTCCACCTCTACAAAGATTGAGAGTGACATGCCATCCTGTAATTTCACAGCAGAGCAGGGGAATATGGGGTCTAATTTACATAGGAGTACAGCACTCGGAGAGCCTGTTTGCCTCTTAGAACTTGCAGGCATCATTCTGGAACATCTCATTTGACTACAAAAATGGCCCTTTGTGCTGCCTGAAAACAGGTGCTTTGGTAGGGAAGGGAGCCATAAGATCTCAGCAGCACCAAGCTCTACATGAGCAAGGTCCTGTGGGCCCAGGTTGGTGCCTGCCACACTCCTCTGCCCTCCAGCAGACACTGGGCCTGTGGGAAGCTCACCAGGCCTGATCACTTCTATGCATGTCGGTAAAGGAGGAGAGCGACTGTATCCAGGGCCCTGTATAGGGCCCTGTAGGCAAGTTCAGAGTCCAGTCCTTGAGTGCATGGAGCTCTTGACCTCCATACTCTAATGATGCTCCAATGATGCTACTGGTGGTACTGATGAGGTTGGGGCTTAGGCCTGGAAGGGCTGAATGACAGGGAGAGGTGTATCCTAGGTAGGGTTCTTGAGCTCTAGGAAAGGAATCCCTCTTATTCTGTAAGTAGGTTTTTCATGTTCTCAGAGTCTGATCTCTGTCTGAATACATGGCTACTCAAAGCCAGACCAAGACTATTCCAAGGAAGGAAACAATCATGGATGGGTGCACCCCAGCAGCAGAGAGAGGCAGGCAGTATAGGTAAGAGCCCTGCAGGCTCCTCCTGCCAGCTTTCCTGGGATTGAACATGTTTCTGCCAGGCCCCGGGCTGCATTCCTGCAGAGACATTCCAAGCATGTTATGGAATTTCACTACATGACAAAGGGCCCTGTCAGTCCCTGCACGATGTGAAATCGTGTCAGCTGCAAAAGATGGACTTGATTTAATAAGTGTGGCTGTGAATTTGTCCCGCCACACATGAGCATTCCATACAATAGGAGAATGGCTCTGGTTACGTTCCCCCAGAAACCCTAATGCATGCTTTGAGATGGAAAAAATGCAACTGCCTGAAACTCAATCAGTGAGGATGCTGAGACACATCCAATCACTCAGTAATGTATGTGGGAAGATCTGGCAAATGACCTTGGGCCTGATTGCACATTGGTGTCTCTCACCCACTCACCCAATGCCTGACACATGCTGGGGACCGTCAGAGCCTCTCCTCCCTCCTCAGTTCTGAGAAAAACGGTTTTAATTAAGACTTCCATGATTAGTCATTTAATCAGTCATTAGGCCAACACAGATGGAGTCAATTAATTTTTTTATATACTTGAAAAGATAGTTGATGTTTGGCAGCCCGTACAACCTCCTGAGCTGGCTGTAGGTGGCCACTGTGCCCTTAACACTGGACTTTTGTCCCCCTGAAGGAAGTACCAAGCACTCATGGTAGGGAGATGCTAGCTTCCTAGGCTCCCTCCTTCCTTGAACCTGGGGCTTCAGGATGATGCCATAGGCAAGGCTGCCTCACAAGAACAACCCTGTGAGTAGCCTCTAGCCATAGCCCACTGGTGTACCAAGACATTTTGGGCAAGAACCCAGGCAACCACCAGCTTGGAACCTGATGGTGCAGGGTAGCACTGAGCCCTGCACTGTGACAAACAGAAGAAGGTCTATCCAGTGAGACAGCCATGCCACCAACAGAGAGACATCACACTCCAGGCCTCTAGCCCATAGACTCACAGCTTAGAGCACAGTTCTTTCACCCAACCAATGTGTATGAGACCCAATGTGTAAGGAGGCCGCCAGGCCGTGGGGTGGGGATGCAACACAGGGAGGTGGTTTCATAGCTCCTCACTGCCCCACTTCAGTCCCACCTTGCCGGACCCCCTCTTCATGCCATCCATAATGATGCATGCCTGGCTCATTCTGGTGCTTATTCTGAATGCACTTTTGGGCGCCTCACCCCCTTCCCTCCGCTTCTCTTACAAGCCATACTGGGAGACTCCTGGAGAAGAAAAGGCTGCCTTTTTTTTTTTTTTTTTTTTGAGACAGAGTTTCTTTGCATAGACCTGTCTGTCTGTCCTGGAATTCACTCTAAACCAGGCTGGCCTTGAACTCAAATGATTTTGAATGGTCTCTGATAGACCCAGAGACTCAGAAGATGTGGTTGTGACACCACAGGCACAGTCCGCTCCCTTCCCCAGCTCTTTTCCAGCTCATCTGTGCCCTCCTAGAGCCTGAGCTCCCTTCTGACTGCAGACAGATGCTGAGCGGCATGTGCAGAGCAAGGGGCTTCACATTATCTCTGGGTTGAGGCCCCCATAGTATAGCTGCAGGAAACAGGGGAGTGCCCCAGGTCTACCCCAGGAAGGAAAATGAGCACTCCAGAGATGAGGGACTGAGCAGCCTGGAGGATGATTAGACCCTTGTGTAGGCACTGGAATGAAAGGACATGAAGAAGTAGGAGTTGTGTTATGGGATCCTGAGGCCCATTATGGACCTCTGTCACCCCACCTGCTTACCTGAGCAATGAGTGTAGAAAGCCCTTCTGAGAAAGCCAGGAGTAATGAAGGGATTCCTGGGCCCTTCCTTTCTTTAGGAAGTTTATTTTTTAAATGTGTATGTGTACGTCTGTCTGTCTGTCTGTGCATATGAACACGTGTGAGGTTGCTGGTATAGTTCAGAAGAGGGGGGTCACATCCTCTGGAACTAGAGTTATAGGCAGATGTGAGGCACCTGATGTGGATGTTGGGAACCAAATTCTGGCCCCATGACAGAGCAGCAAGCGCTCCTAACTGTTAAGCCATCTTTCCAGCTTCCTTTAAAAAGTTTTAAGGACCGAAAAATGAGCCCTGTCTTGTCTAAGCAGGAGTAACAAACTGAAACAGGTGTGAGGGCTGGGAGGGAGCAGCTGGCCCTCGGATGTGCCTGCGTCCTGGAGCCCTAATCTCCCACACCCAGCAGGCTGTTTCCCGCCTGCCAATGCTGGGATAATGACCCATGGCAGAATGGGACACAGGACAGCAGCCTTAACCCTTCCTTCACATGCCACTATCAAGGGACCCTTCCCCAGCTAAACAGGCACCCCTACCAAACAAAGTGGAACAGAGCACTGGAAGGTGAAGTCATCAAACCCCTGTTCTGTGGCCTGAGAAACAGCCACAGCTATCCATGGCTGCCCAGAAGCCTGGCTGAGCCTCTGTTTGGGGCCTCATGGGAGTGGCATATGGCAATGTGACCCCAGAGCCAACCAAGCCTATTTGCTGAGGTTCCTGCTCTGGCCTGTGTCCAGGAGACAGAATCACAGGACTGGAATCAGCACCCTGGCAGTGGGAACATAAATGTCACTGGCCAAGGACTCAGGCCCTCATTCCTCTCCTTGGAGACTCAGAAAGTGACAGCATCAGCGAGTACACACACACACACACACACACACACACACACACACACACACACACACACACACCCTTGGCTGCTGGTTCTAATTTTGGAACTTTGGGTTGGAGTCCCAGGGGGTTACAGGAGCCCTGAGGGCTCATGCTAAGGGTGGCCTGGCCTGGCTCTTTGGAGAGCTGCCCTGGAGTGGCAGTTTTTCCCAGTTTGTGTCTTGGTTGGCTCTTGACTCAGAAGCTCTTTAAACCAGCATGGTCTGTTAGTACAGGGGCTTGGCTGCATTCAACCCCTAAGAATCCTAGGACAGAAGCATCTGCTCAGCTCTTGACCTTGACCGGGACGTTCATATAGGTTCTCGGAGACCTAGGAACCTGTACCTTGCTCCCCTGCTTTCCTCTAGCCTGGAATCAAGATCACCTCAGGCTCACTGGGCTCAGGCCCTACCTCAGATCCCCTGACGAGGCCAGGCTAGGAACAAGGATGATGGTGGGTATCTGTTTCATAAGCTGAACCACCAGAGGCAAAAAGGGCAAGTCAAAACCCACTTTAGCATCCCAGATCTCCTTCAGGGCTTGCAAAAACTGATCTGTAGCCACAGAGGGCCAAGCCCATGCAGCGGTGGGTAGAAAGGCATGCTATCTAAACTTCTGTGACCTGCACTCTGTGTTCTGCTCCTTTGTGAGATCTTCATACAAGCCCACCACACAAGCCCGTGACTCCTTAGTGAGCCACAGAGCCCCACAATGCTCTTCACAAATACTCTGACTGATGCTAAGTTCAAGGATAGTGCAGGTAGCAGAAGTGTGTCCCTGCAGATCCAGCAGCAGCTAGGATTGAGAGCCCATGTGAGGCCCCACTGAGTCTCAGGCTGCTGGAACAGGTGACAGGAGTATGGAGGAGGCTCTGCTGTGTGTCTAGTCAGCCTGGGACCAGCCTCCTGTTATGCCTCAGGCCCCTTCCAGCAGTTTTTCCAAAACTGACAGCCTCCATGTGCCTCTGACACCTTTGCTCTCCAACAGAGCCCACATGGTTTTGAGAGGAAAGACAGAGGCTTCCTGCCCAGAGGAATACTTACTAGTAACCCTGCTCCATAGACACCCCTGGATCTGTGACCTGTAGCTTGTAACAGTCTTCTCAGAAGCTGAGCCTTTCTGGATGAGAGTAGAATTCTGGGCAAGTATGAGCATGCCCATTGAATGGCCTCTGGGAGTGAACATCAGAGCTCTCCTCTTTGCTTAGAGACACTCCCCTTCAGTCTTGCATCCTTGGACCATGCCAGGTGATTGAGAGCAGTTTCTAAGCCTGGACTTCACTGAGAGCTGGCACACATCCCATCTGCTGGACTCTTAGAAGGTGAATTGGTATAAGCTGGGCTCCCTCATCTGGTGTTGGTCTGCAGTTGTGGGAATAGATTCTGCTTCCAGCCAAGACAATATGTGGGGTGGGACTTGTCCCCTCAAAAATAAAGAAGAAACAGTTAAAAACCAGAGAAAGATATGAGAGCCACTGAAAGTCAAGAAATGGTAGGGAACCCAAAGGGGGAAAACAATCACAGTGAGCCTCCAGGATGCAGTGCTGGGAAGGGAACCCCAGCAAGTTTGCAAGTCTCCTGAGGGGAGGAGATGGAGCTAGGAGCCTGGGAAAAGGTAAAGAGTGAGCCCCATAGCTGGGTAAGGTGGCACATGCCTTTAACCCCAGCTCAAGAGAGGCAGAGGCAGGCAGATCTCTGAGTTTGAGGCCAGCCTGGTCTACAGAGAGTTCCAGGACAGCCAAGGCTACACAGAGAAACCCTGTTGTGAAAAACTAAAAAGAAAAAGTGAGCCTCAGAGTCAATCAGTTGAGCAAAGGTCAGATTGTCCAGACCAAGACAGAGCCACTGGTATGCAAGATGGAGACACCTAGCTGGAGACCTCGAAATATACAGGGTATTGGCAGGGTTCTCTTAGTAGTTCAGAATAATTAACCTGAATTTAAGCCACACCCAAGAAGTCCTGAAAACAAAAACCCAGATGGAAGGCACCATCTCTAAGCAAGTAACCATCAAGAACATTTCAATGGACACAACATAAAGACCTCAACAGGGCACACAATTCATGGTGTCTGGAGTCTGATGAAAGACTGGGAAGGGCTGAGGGTACAGCTCAGCAAGGAGGATTAGCACTCTGGAGGCCCTGTGCTCTACCATCACACTGCTAAGTAAGTCAGCAATCAAGCAAAGGATACAGGGAAATACATCCCAAAATGAGGAAAAAGTTCAGCTGGGCAGTGGTGTTGAATGTGGTTAATATCAGCGTTTGGGAGGCAGAGGCAGGTAGATCTCTATGTTCAAGGCCAGCCTGGTCTACAGCTCGAGTTCCAAGACAGCCAGGGCTACACAGAGAAACTTGTCTTGGAAAAGGGAGTGGGGTGGAGAGAGGGACAGGGAGAGAGAGAAGAAAATTCAAATTCAATCAAAACCAAAGAAACAAGATGGGAGAGAGGAGAGCCACTGACAAGAGCATGGGGACAGCTGCAGCTGGACTCAGTGGTCGCTAGGAAAGCTAAGGGGCGTGCAGAGTCCTGGGAGGCTCTCAGAAGTCAGGTCAAACGTGCAGGGACAAGTGGGGCTCAGTCCCGTCAAGAACATGGACCCGCTGTGTGTAAGGACCTGGATGGCACACATCTGCAAAATAGTCCAGGAGTTGGCAGGGATGAAACCAACCCATCCAAAATGAAAACCTTCCTGAGGAGTGGAGGAACCTTGAAAAAAAGAAGCATGGAGATGGCCTTCAGATCATCCCAAGAGTCGAGAGAGATGAGATAAGCAGAATGCACAGGGAGCTAGACCCTAAAAGGAGAGAGAGCAAGTGGGAACAGGAAATGATGGCCAAGCTTGTGTTGTGTTGAGCTTTAAAAAATTTTTATATTATTATTATTATTACTACTATTATTGTATATGTGTGATATGAGTGTGAATGTGGGCACATGTCATGGCATGAATGTGGAGGTCAAATTTTAGAAGTCAGTTCTCTTTCCATCATGGGACCCAAGGGTTGTCAGTCAGGCTTGTGCAGCAGATGCTTTCACCCACTGCCAGCCTCTTTGATTTTTAGACAGGGCTTCAGGTTGCCCAGGCTGGCTTTGAACTCCTAATTCTCATGCCTTCACCTTCCAAATGCTGGGATTCAAACGTTGGGAGGGGATGAAGAATGAGGGTGGATTTTGGTTTTTCTGGACATAGTTTCTCTGTGTGTATTTCTGGATGTCCTGGAACTTACTCAGTAGACCAGGCTGGCCTCAAACTCATGAGATCTGCCTGCCTCTGCCTCTGCCTCCCAAGTGCTGGGATTAAAGGTGTGTGCCACCCCACCACTGCCTTTTCATTAGGGCAAACTTTTAAAATTTGTGATGGAAGCCAGGCAGTGGTGGTGCACGCCTTTAATCCCAGCACTCGGGAGGCAGAAGCAGGCAGATCTCTGTGAGTTCAAGGCCAGCCTGGGCTACAGGTGAGTTCCAGGACAGGTGCAAAGCTACACAGAGAAACCTTGTCTCAAAAATCAAAAAAAAAAAACAAAACAAAACAAAAAGATGGAAATAAGAATTCACACCAGGAGTCCCAATCATAAAAACATGAAGAAGACAAGCATGATGGAGCATTCCTAATATCCCAACATTCAGTATTCCAGGCCAACTTGGGCTACGTGACCTCAGTTCTTTTTTTTTTTTTCCTTTCTTTCTCTCTCTCTTTTTTTTTTTTTAATTTATTCAGGGGCTGGAGAGATGGCTCAGTGGTTAAGAGCATTGGCTGCTCTTCCAGAGGTCCTGAGTTCAATTCCCAGCAATCACATGGTGGCTCCCAGCCATCTGTAATGAGATCTGGTGCCCTCTTCTGTCATGCAGGATACATGCAGATAGAGCACTCATCTACATAAAATACATAAATAAATCTTTATTTAAAAAAAAAGATTTATTCATTATGTATACAGTGTTCTGCCTGCATGTATGCCTGCAGGCCAGACGAGGGCACCAGATCTCATTACAGATGGTTGTGGGCCACCATGTGGTTGCTGGGACTTGAACTCAGGCCCTCTGGAAGAGCAGCCAGTGCTCTTAACCTCTGATCCATCTGTCCAGTCCATGGCCTCATTTCAAAACAGAGGGTTGGAGGTGTAGCTCAGTTGGTAGCATACTTGCCTAGCACGCACATAGTCCTGGGTTCAGTGCAGGGCACCCCACAAACTGAGCTGGTGTACATATACAGTCCCAGCACTCTGGAGGTAGAGGCTGGAGGATGAGGAGTTCGAAACCATCCTTGGCTATATCGCCAGTTCAAAGCTAGCCCACAATACATGAGACCCTGTCTCAAAAAAGTGAAAGAAAAACTGAAAAAAACTCTTAGAGGAGGTCATGAAGAATGGAGGGGCTTCCAGGTTTATTTACTCAAGGATGCCAGCCCAGCTTATGCCCCCCCTGCCCAGGTTGGCAACAGTCTCCTCAGCTGGTCTGAGTCTCCTGCTGAGCCCACCCTGTGTATACTGTTCTTATCGAACCCATGACTTTGGGGCCAGTGGGAACCTTTCCCTCACACAGCTACCAAGTACTATAGAGTGGCCCACTTCTCAGACCATTTCTCAGGTCTCCTTGAAGCCTGGCCTCAGGCCTGACCAACACATGTCTTCCTTCACTGCCCAGTTAACCACCAGCTCTGACGCCAGCTCCTGCCTGGCTGTGTCTGGCCTCCTCAAAGCCCTGGGGCTTTCTAAAAACTCTTAGAACTCTCAGGATTCTTGTAACCCCCTTTATTTCTCTTAAAGCTGGCAGCCTGACAGACTCTAGTTATTCCTGCTGCTGCTAAATTATTTATCTCTTCCCCTTTAAGGTACTCTTGGGGCCCAGCCTAGGCCGTTTTCCCTACTTAAAATGAAGTCATTTTAAAATCTTTTGTCTTTAATTTTTTATCACCCAAACCAGGCATGTAGTCTTTAAGTTTGTCAAGGGATCAGAACCTGCCGGTCACTTAAGCCCCACCTGGACAGGGACCCTCCACACCATCCCAAGCTCTGCGTTGGCTGTTTTCCACCTTGGTCCACTAGTGACAGGAAATCAGCTGCCCCAGATTGGAGGGCCAGGGTCAAGGAGGAGGCCCAAGCGGCTGGAGTTCTGAGGCTCCTCCCCGTCCAGAGGGACCCATCCTTCAGCATGCAGCCCAGCTTAACACATCTGGGATGGAGGCCAGGTGTTTACATGGGGCCAGCATCCTCACCCTCCCATCAGGGAAGAGAAGAGGCTGAGAACCCAATTCATTCAGAGACCCAAACCCAGGATGTGCCAGAGGGCCCCATTTTGCCACGTGTACTGGCCACATTCAGCAGGGCCTTGCCAGGTCCTCCTCAGATGACCCACCCGGGCAGCTGGTCCTTCTTTGGGGTGTGTCTCAAAAGCTGGACCAGCCCTCATTGGCCTTTTTCAGAGCCTGAGGGTGTGGGCCCTGGGCCCCATGTAGGACTTGGGCTTAAGTCTGAAGCATGTGAGAGACAGGGGCTGTACCTACATTGGGGATCCCTCAGGTTTCTCAGGGACCCTGTGGGCAGCAGTGAAGGTCTCCATCTCTCAGGCCCAGGAGCCAGAGCAGAGCCTCTGGATAAAGGGTTCCAGAATGGGACCTTTTTCTACCTTTGTCCTTTTCCTCCCACTCTGAGATCTCCCAGGTGATACTGGCCTTTGTTTTTTGAGGGATCACTTGGGTGCCTCAGCTTCGTCACATCTCTTTGAGTGTGTATGTAGACCAGTGGACAACCTTGGATGCCATCCTCAGGAACACTGTCCACCTCCTTTGAGACAAGGTCTCTCATTGGCCTGGAGTTCACCAATTAGGCTAGACTGGAAGGCCAGCAAGCTCCAGGGGTCCTCTGTCCCCACCTCCCCATGCTAGGGTCACAAATACACGCCACCATATCTGACATTTTACTGGGGATTGAACTGGGGTCCTTGTGCTTCCAGAGCAACAGCTTTGCTGACTGGGCCAACTCCCCAGCCCCTTGAGTCACCTCTTCCTGAAAGATGGATGTATTCCTTGGCAACCTCCAAGCAGGTCCAGACCTCAGCTGTTCTCAGACCAGCTCCTAACTCCTCCCTATGTGCTAGGCTGGGTATGAGAACCTCTCGCATCCCAAAAACTATACCTTGGTTCTGAGGAGGCAAGACTGTCCAGAGTCATGGAGTGGTTGTGACACACCTGCCCAGCAGTTTTGGGATTATGAGGCATCAGAGCTCTATCGGTGAGGCCTAGAGTGCAGAAAGCCAGGAATGGGCTGCTTGAGAGAATTCTCAAAGAGTAGATGCCACAACCAGAGCCTGGGGATGTGAGCATGCAGCCTCGGAAGACAGAGGGGAGCCTTAGAGAAGGCGGGACACATGGGGGCCACCAGGCTCTGCTGCGCTGGGGCCCAGAACTGCCCCAGAACCGCTGGCCTTGGTTTGGGTGAAATCGACACCCAAAGAGGACAGGGCAGAATACTCAGGGGTTCCTCCTCTTCTCCCCACAGGCCTGATGGGACCACAGTTGAGCCATCAACATCTGCGTATCGAGGTAGGCATTTTGGTGTGGACCGCAAAGAAGCCCATCACTGTACTTACAAAGGCAGAGGCAAACAGTGTCTGGGGACAGGCGCTGCTTCCTGCCGATATAGACCTGGGGGTGGGGTGGGGGGGAGGCAGATGCCCAGGTATCCTAGAGGTGGATGGAGGTGTGTGGGCTGTGAGTAGAGGAAAAATTACAAGCACCTTCCAGGCCTTATGAACAGGGGCCAAGGCTGTGAGGCAGCCAGGAAGATTCACAGGTAAGAAGAATGTTCCAGAAAGGAAGGAGCTGAGTAGGGTAGGGACCTTGGGTAACTAAGTGTGATAGGGGTGGGAGGTGTGGGCCCTCCTCACCATTTCAGAAGAGTAGCTGCCAAGGTAGTGGCTGAACTGGCAAAGGACCAGACCACAATGAGGCCATCAGCAGCTGGACCTGAAGGGTATGGGGACCACAAAGTGGCCATGAGTCTCAGACTCTCAGACCTAGCACAGAATCCCTGCCTGTTGGTCTGCCTGACACCCCCTTTAGACAGTAAGATGAATCTTTGGGCTCTAGGGTGTCAGCCAGCAGAGCCCTGGGCTTGGGAAAAGGGTCGCCGGTCCAGGGCTTATTCAGAGCTGTGATAGTCGCAGGGACTGGACAGTGCCGAAGCTGGACCTGGGCCTCTGGCCAAAGCCCCTCTTGTCAAGTTGCTCTCAGCTTTGGGGAAGCCGTCAAGCCCGGGCCCGCCTCTCTGTGCCAGAGAGCCAGAGAAGCCAAAGCCTTTCCTTCCTCAGAACACGGGACTGAAATTATTTCTCTAGACAAAGTTCCATCCCCTAAAAGTGACCAAGCTCTGGGCAGCTGACATGGGTGCTCATCTGCCTGGCCCAAAAACTTAACCCTTGTCCCAGCATCTCTGGGATCCTGATGGGAGGCCAATAGGCTGCGTGATGCTGACCCATCTCACATAGGGTCTGGGAAGTCTAAGAAATCAGCCACTCACAGCTCTGGCCCAGCACTCAGGAAGTAGAGGCAGTTTGAGGTCTACAGAGCAAGTTCCAAGACAGCCAGAAATACAGAGAAACCCTATCTAAAAAAAAAAAAAGCCTCGAACGGGGGCGGGGGTGGGGGGTGGGGATGGGGAGTGGATTGAGCATCATCACTCAAACCCATTGCTGAGCCTGTAGGTGGCCCTGGGGGAAAGCTCCCACCACACTTACCTCTGGACAGTGAGAAGAATCTTTGATCTCCAAGGCCTCTGCCGGCAGAACTCTAGGCCTGATTTATACTTGTGTGGTAGCTCCAGGGACTGAGGGCTCCACACTGGGTAAGGCCAGGTGACAGCCAAGCCCCTCGGCAAGAGCTGGCCTGGGGGACAGTTTGGTGTCAGGGCCAGGCCTTCAGTGCACACACCAGCCAGCACTTCTCATGCCAGTCTTTTGCATCTGATGGGGACAGGCCCCAGGAACAGGGTCAGATCAGGCCTGTGGCCTGGTTCTGCGGCCATGGCCGTGAGCTCACACTGGCTCCCCAGACCGGTACCCTTGGCCAAGCCTGGTGCAGCTGCATGTTCCTGGGACCGCCTAGAGATGGGCTGCTTGGGAACACTGTGGCGTCGCTATGCAGGGCTTTTCTTCCAGCTGCCAGAGACCCTGGCCTGTTGCCTGCGCTTTACTGGTGGAACATGCGGCCCCCTCCCCAAGTATCCCAGCCCCAGCTCATGGGCCTCCTAGAGCCAGTTTCTCTGAAGAAACTGACCCAAGGCCAAGCACACTCCTCCAGCCCCCAGGCTCTCTCATCCTGTCCAGGAAGACATAACCCTCAGCTTAGCCAGAATGGAGGGTAACCGCTTGCTCAGTGGCTGGAATGTCACTCGGCTGGGCTCTGCTGCGCTTGGTGGTGGGAGCCTGCTCCAGCCCAGTTTCAGCTGCGGCCACATTCCTGGTGTGAGCCTGGGCCAGCCAAGGAGCTTTTTCCACACTCTGGTGCCAGCCCCAGCGGGCTCAGGGGAGGGAGAGAGGGCCGTTTCTATGGCAACTTTCCTTTTTGTTATTTCTTATTTTCTTTTTTATGGTTTCTTCAACTTTGAAGCTCTCCAGACAGTTTACAGACTGTGGAAAGGAAAAGTGCTTTCTCTCCCCCAGCCCCCCAGGCTTTCTCTCCCCCAGCCCCCCAGGCTTTCCCTCCCCCAGCCCCTGAGGCTTTCCCTGCCCCAGCCCCCCAGGCTTTCCCTCCCCCAGGCTTTCCCTCCCCCAGCCCCCCAGGCTTTCCCTCCCCCCAGCCCCCCAGGCTTTCCCTCCCCCAGCCCCCCAGGCTTTCCCTCCCCCAGGCTTTCCCTCCCCCAGGCTTTCCCTCCCCCAGCCCCCCAGGCTTTCCCTCCCCCAGCCCCCCCCAGGCTTTCCCTCCCCCAGCCCCCCCAGGCTTTCCCTCCCCCAGCCCCCCAGGCTTTCCCTCCCCCAGCCTGGGCCTCAGGACCCCATCAAGCACCTCAAACCTTCAGAGTCCCCGCTATTTCTTAAACATTTAGAGAAAATGAATGTATTTTCTCCAAAAACAGTGTAGACAAGTATTTACAAAAAGACTCAGCCACGTGGCCTAATTAGCATTTGGGAGCAGGGGTCTCTGTCGCTTGACTCTGAGGCTGTCCACACATCTGTTCTCTCCCAACACCACCACTTACTTCAATCTCCAGGTTGCCTGGGTCTGAAAAGCTGGTTTCTCTGCCCCAAACACGTGTCTTTACCTTGCTGACCAAACACCCAGCCTCAGGATGGCAGTCTGGCCCAGGGTCCTAATGTAGGAGCCTGAGAAAACAGTGGCAGGAAGAGACTACAGGCTGAGATACTCAAGGGATGGTGAGGAGCCTGGGCTATAGTGGCCATACTAGCCTGAGATATCCCTCCCCATCCTCACAGGGGAGTATGTGGTCATGGTCTGTGATGTGACTACTCCTCCGTTCCTGGGCCATAGGCTGCCCACCACCTTCAAACACTTGCGAGTCTTGGCAAAGAGGGACAGCCAGTGGCCCCATGTCCCTGAAGATCACCCAGAAGCTCTAAGCTAGAAACCACTCCTTTCCTGTGGACATAAAGGAGCCAGTAACACCCTCAAGGGAAGGCCACCCTCCCTTGAATGGAGGTTCATGCTGCCTCCCCCAGGGACCACAGCCTGGGAGTTGGGAGCTGGCTCACGTGAGCCCCACGGCTACTGACTTCAATAAAACTCGCCACACCAACTTGGAGTAGCATGTTCGTGGGGCCCCTTCCAGCAGGCCTGGGCCTTGGTCCTGAGCTGAGCTGGAGTTCAGTGGGACACAGGAAGGGACTCAGTGCCCTGTGCCCTTTGAGAACCCTCATATCTGCCCTACCCACACTATTGCCAGGCCCATGGAGGTCTGCAATACATTTCTGTGAAGGCAGAGACTGGGGGCAGCCATGCCACTCAGCATGGCCAACCTCAGGTCAGATTCCCACGGCATTGCAAAGTGAAGAGGCTTTCTTGCCTAGTCCTCTCCAGCATTGGAAAGGTAGGGTAGTTGGAGAGAATCTCACAATTACTACTAAGGGGCACACTGGCTGCTGAGGAGGCCAAGAGCAGCTGGCCATTAGCCCACACAGAAGGCGTCCCTGGGAGGGCTTACTCCATTACAGAAACCCCCTCTTCCTGGCTTCAGAACTATGGCTGTCAACCCTTAGCTGGCTGGGCCTACTCGTCCATATGTGGACCCAACTGGGCAATGCAGGACATGGCACTGCCTCATCCTGGCCCACCCCCTCCTGGGTTACCCTAGTCACTTGCCAGCACGGCCTACCCTCTTACCTGGCCAACTGCTCCCTTTTTCCTGAAGAAATTAAGCCACAGGAAGGGGCATCAGAGCTCAGCTTCTGCCCTGATGACACATGCCAGGTCTGTCCCCAGTACACTAGCAATGTCCACAGAAATAGCCGCTGCATGTTGCCCAGGGACTTCCCCACTGGATCCTTGGGGCAGATTACTGCTCCACAGACCCCCATGCCCTCTTTGCCCTGCCCCCGTGGCACTGCAGCCCATCTAGAGAGACACTGTGCCTCTAAAGCCCTGGGACATGAGACACTAAGCCAGTGACTCTCCAGGAAATCATAGGAGCAAGACAGGTGACTACCCTCTCTGTTTTCCCAAGGCCCCAGTCAAGGTCAGTGTCCTCGGTTTGGATGCCGTGATAGGCCTCAGAGCTGAACCCACAGTTCTCAGCCCTGCTGTCCACTATGCAGAGCCTGAGCTGAGGTGAGCTTGGGCTTCTGACACCAGTGACCCAAAGGTGCCTCAGTTCACAAGTTCACCTTTGACCGGGTCACAGGAGGTCTTTGGACCCACCCTCTGCCTATCTCTCAAACTACTTCTGAGCATCACTTCCTGAGTCTGCCCTTCAGACACAGTACAACATTCTGTAGCTCCTTTCTCCTCCTCAAGATGAACCCACATTTCTGTCAAAAGAAAAACAAAGAAAATGATGTTTCAATTTAGGAAGGAAAATGGCTGGGAACGAGCAGCGGCAGCTGCCGTTTCCCAGCCCATCGTCAGGCGTCCTTCGGTATTTAATTCCCCAAAAGCACACTCAGCTTTTAAAGTCACAAAACCCTCGTCAGGAAACTTGTAGTCACTGCTCTGTGTGGGATATGGCAGGCAGGACTTGTGCCACGGTGGCTTTTCTGCAGACGTCAGGCCTGTCCCGGCAAGGGAGGCCAGGTGGGGCCGCTTCCCATCACAGACCCTCTGCAAACAGACAGCTCCAGCCTACCCGCCCACACAGTTGTCAGCAAACCTGCCAGATGATCAGGGTCTAGTGGTCCAGGCAAGACCCCTGCCTCCCCTGCCCTAGCTTCCTGATGGGGCCTTTGAGGATCTGAGAGGTCACACTGACTTCTTATCCTTGTCTCAGGACATTGGGGTAGCCATAGTACCCAGACAGACACTGCCTCTTCTGGCCAAGAATATCTACACCAGCAAATGCTGGTCTCCTGAAAACTGTGGTCCCTGGGCCTGGCCTGGCCCTCCATGAGGCCAGGACAGGAACAGGAGCAGATGCTTTTGTCTATAGCTCCACCTCCACCCTGCCCCAGCCAAGTGGTCCAAGCATATGAAATTTGAACACCCAAAAAGAGTTCTAGAGCCAAGCCTGTGGCATATAATCCCAGCACTTAGGAGGATTGTTGTGCATTCAAGTCCAGCCTTGGCTATACAGACAGACCCTATCTGTAAACAAGAAGGGCAAAATAAATAAATAAATAAATAAATAAATAAATAAATAAATAAATAAATAAATAAATAAATTCAGGGTAGAGGAGATAGCTCATTGGTAATATGCTTGCCTTGAAGCAGGAGGACCTGAGTTTGATCTCCAGAACTCATAAAAAAATAAAAAGCCCCTCCTTACCCACTGGAAAGTTATGGCACATACCTCTAATCCCAGCACTAGGGAGGCAAAGGCAGCCAGATCTCTGAGCTTGATCAGCCTGGTTTACAGAGCATGTTACAGAACTGCCAAGGTTACACAGAGAAACCCTGTCTCAAAACAAAAATATAGAAATGTTATCCCCCCCCAAAAAGGCCAAGTGGTGCACACTTGTAGTCCCAGCCAGCTCTGGGGAGGTGGCTGGCCTACTTGGCACACTCCAGTCTAGTGAGGTATCATGCCTCTAAATAAACAAGGTGGAATGTGCCTGAGGAACAGCACCTTAGCAATGACACTCAAGATTGTCCTCTGACCGCCACACACACTTGAACATATGTGCTCCCACACATATGCATAAATACAAATGAGTTCATCAGGACAGGTCTTAGGTATAGACACCTGCTGTGGGATGTTCTGTAGGTCCTGTGGGAGCCCATTCTCAGGTTCTTTGTGGCGTTACCCAGCAGATCCGTATAGAGGATGATTAGGACCATGGGCCTGAGTGCAGGTGTTTGAGATGGTCTGCACTTGGCTGTGCTGGGGGATGGTCTGTATGTCAAGTTGCTCTGATTGGTTAATAAATAAAACCTGATCGGCCGTGGCTAGGCAGGAAAGATAAGCGGGACTAACAGAGAGGAGATATAAAAGGACAGAAAGGCAGAAGGAGACGCTGCAGCCGCTGCAATGACCAGAGAGGCTGCAGCCGCCGCCATGACCAGCAGCATGTGAAGACGCCAGTAAGCCAACAGCCACATGGCAAGGTATAGATGTATGGAAATGGATCAATTTAAGATAAAAGCACAGTTAGCAAGATAAGGACAGTTAGCAGGAAGCCTGCCACGGCCATGTGGTTTGAAAGCAATATAAGTGTCTGTGTTTACTTGGTTGGGTCTGAGCGGCTGTGGGACTGGCGGGTGACAGAGGTTTGTCCTGACTGTGGGCGAGGCGGAAAAATCAAGCTACAGACACCTGCTTGAGGAAGTTGAGCATCCAGCCTAGCCCAGTGCAAGAACTGCAGAGTACACAGCTTACAGCTCCTCAGTGCCCTGCCACTGGAGAGACCGACCTCCAGCCCACAGGCCACTCAAGCCCCAAGACTTCACTGGGCAGCAGCATGGTCAGGCTGACCTCTTGGGCAGTACTGAAGCCTGGGGATCCCATCCTGAGGGTCCTTCGCTATCCTGGGGTTGGGTGTGTCATTTCCAAAGGTGACTAAGGGTGCAGCTCCCACAACTCAGGCTCTGCCATCCAGTAACCCCCACTCCAGATTTGTCTGTCCCCTGTGGGATCCCTTCTTCTATGATAGACTAGGGTGGTGGCCCAGCAGGAGCACATGTCCAGGGAGTGACTGTACCCCAGCTGTCCTATCTTGATCTGGGTACCCACCATCGGGAAACTTGAGCCTGTGGCTAAGGTAAGTGAATACAGGTCTGGCCATAGCTCTGAGAATGTGGTGGCCTCACGTCTATCCAGAGGCCTGATGCCTAGCACAATAACAGCCGTAGCTTCTGTCCTGTCTGGGTAGATTCCCTTCTGTGGGTGGGAGGGACCAGGTGGTTGGGCTCCAGGGCTTTGGGAGCAGCAGCACTTCTGACAGGAACCATATTGAGTCAGTCCCCTCTCTGACTGACATAGATGAGCCTGGCAGAAACCATGGACTGCTGGGAGACCCTGCAGGAGTGTGACAGAGCCTCTGGGTTCCTCCCTGGGAACCAGTAGCTCTTGGATCCCCAAACACTCCAGACATGCTGTCGTCACTTGGGGACTGGCAGGGGGACAAGTTAAAGTGCATGAACCACCCTCCCCACCCCAGCACAGGGAGAAGCTTCAACACCAGACAAAGCCTTTCTCCTTTATGTCTTCTAACCTCTGACTCCTCCAGGGGGGAAACTGTTGGTCTGCCTGCCCATCACTCACTTAACAGATAATGAGATACGGAGCACCAAGGCAGGGCACTTCAAATGTGCGTGTTTAAGATACAGAGAGAGAGAGAGACAAAGACAGGGATGGGAAGTAGGAGAGGGAGGAGACATTCAAGGAAGGAAAAAAGGAGGCAAGGAGACAGGGTCTGAGAAAAGAGGAAGAACAACTCAGGGAAGGAGAACTGCCTGCCCCTCACCCAAGCGTCCAGAGTCATCTCAGAGAGCTGGCCCTCCAGGTCACCTGGGACACATCTGGGGTCAGCAGAGGACAGCATGACCAGGACTCAGCCTGGAACTAGGCTGGCCTGCCTGGTCTGTGCCGCCCTCACCCGGGGCCTGTTTGGCTAGGTGGCCATAGCTCCTCCCAGCCTCTCTCACTGGCCAGGCTGGTCACTCAGGACACTCTGGGGAGGCCTCCCCAAGCCCTGTCTACAGCCCGGGCAGGTTGCCTGGTCTTGGTGCCAGGCGGGTGTGAGGCCAGCTGTGCTCAGCCTGGGCCCCTCCCAGCAAGGGCTTCCTGGAGGTTCCAGGGCCAAGCCTGCCAGACCGGTTCCTACACAGCCTGGCCAATCCTGCCAGTTCACGGGGAGCCCTTGATCCTGGAGAGTATTATGGTAGTCCCCAGGCCTACCCCCAACAAGACCACTACCCAGGAGACAGTTTCCAGTGGTGGCTGGCAGGCCTGCTCCTTTCTGCTCAGATTTCCTGGGGCAAGAACAGCCTCAAGCAGCCTCTCAGCCAGAGGGAATAGACCCTGGGGAGGGCGGGGAGATTCGGGCTGAGTCTGGAGGCCAGGTGAGGAAGGGACCGAGGAGCTGCTGGCCCTGTATAGGCCTTCAGGAACCAGACAGTGCAATGGGGAACACAAGAGTGTACGGGGTGGCCCACACCCATACACAGTGGCCTTGTCCAGGCGCTTCTTGACATAACATGAAGCCTATCTCTCTAAGGAGCAGACAGGCTGCCCTGTTGCCATGCCAGACACATGAAGACTATCACCAAAGCTGTCCATGCCCACCAAAGCTTTGGTAGGATCTGGCCGGCTGTTAGACCTCAGTCCTGAGGCCAGTCAGCCACAGGCCCTGCGCCTTCTGTGTCCATCCCCATGGATAGCTGCTCTCCCATGTGTCCACACAGGCCTCAGGTTGCCGCCTGAATCTGAGGGGTCCTCCCTCCTGCGGTGACAGTACAGTGGCAGGCTAGGGGCACAGGAGGCCAGACCCACTCCAGGCTCCTGAACCTTGGCTTCTGAGTCAACCACACCAGGGGCCCCAGCACAGAGCTGCATTACCCCCCCCCCCAGAGGGGATCCTGGGCTATAGGTCAAGGGCCCACCCAGTGTCTTTGTGCTGGGTGGAGGTGGGGTTAGACCAATTCAGGGTGTGTTGTTCCCAGCTGTCAGCCGGAGGTGCTCCTAGGATCAACTTTAAGAAACACACCTTAACTCAGCCATTGTTCCTCACTCCTGTCCAAAGATCCAGGGCCACCTCCCAGGGACTTCAGCAAGCTGACTTGAACTTCCAAGAGTTTCATGGGACAATTCTTTGTGAGAACTGTAGAGGACCAATTTCTGTGGAAGTAGTCAGGTGCTGGCAAAAGAAGCCCTGCAGGCTTGGCCTGGGACCCCAGAGATTGCTTGCAGCAAGCGCTCTTCTGGTTCTGGGTTGGGGACTGGACAGTACCCTACAGGGCAAGGCAGTGATTTTAAAAGGAGAGACTTGGAGAGCTGGGGAAAGGGACCTGGCTGTGGGCTGGGTAGGGCTCTACACAATCCCTCTGGACGGGAGAAGTGGGAAAGCAACAAGGATCCTAGTGTAACTTGGGATTCACTGCTCCCGTGGCATGTGCCGGGAGGATTCCGACCGCAAAGAGGCAACAAAACCTCCACGAATATGGGCTCCAGTCGTGGGATCCTGCTGGCTTGGATGGGAGGCTTTGGGAAGGACCCTCACTGGGGCCAGTGATGTGACTAAGGGCGGCAGCAGGCATTTGCTTAAGGCGACCAGACCCCATCTTAGATAGCACATAGGCTGCACCCCATGGCAGGGTTGGCGGGAATCTTCCCGTAAGGGCGCGACCCTCTCTGCCTAGACCACGAACGCGCATTCCGAGGCCAATCATGAACGTCCGACTGAGGGCCTGGACTCTGGCCGGGAGTCCCCGGGGCCCGACGCTGCAGGAAGTTGGGTTGCGCGCGGGGCGGCGCCGGGCTGCTCCCGCAGGGCTGTGCTCTCTCGTGGCAGCCGGAAGCCCCAGGCCCAACCCGTCGGAATCCGAGGCGGGCGGGGGAAGGGAAGCGCATGCGAGGCGGGGCGGGGCGGAGGCCGCGCGGCTGGTGGGCGGCGCCTGCCCTGCCTAGGCTGGTAGCCCAAGGTTTGGGACCTGACGGGACTTGGGGTCCGTCCAGAAATGATCCCGCAGTCTGAGGCCGCGGTTGGACAGCAGGAAGTCCCGCGCGGTCGTGCTTCCGCGCAGCAGGCGCCTCCGGGTCCGTTCGTCCTGGGCCAGCGGGAGCCTAGCGGGGCTACGGACTACGGCCCTCCACGCTGGTCCGAAGGGGCGGGAACAGGGGAAGTTGAAGGGGCGCGATGGTTACCCACCTCCCGGGGGTGTGTTGGAGGCGGCCGCACGAAGCCAGAAACCTGTTTTGTAGGTGAACACCGCGCTGGAGAGGTTCCTTCCTTGATTCCGGGGTGGAGGACACCCCCTTGTCTGAGAGACCTTGAGTTTTCAGCTCAGGCCGCCAGGCACTATTAATAGGAGATTCTAGCCCGGCTGCCATTGGGACCTCGGTAACTTGGGCCGCGGGGGAACCAACCCTGTGGGGAAGGCCGATGGTGCCTCCAGTACTTGATGGGGCAACTTCCTCAACCACCAGAGCTCCCCGCTCCACCCCCCATACAGAGTTCTTCTGTCTAGCCTTGGCTGTCCTGGAACTATCGCTGTAGACCAGGTTTGCCTCAAACTCAGAGATCTGCATGTCTCTGTCTACCACCGCTGCTCTGCCCACCAGAGCCTTTTTTTTTTTTTTTTTTTTTTTTGGTTTTTCGAGACAGGGTTTCTCTGTGTAGTTTTGGTGCCTGTCGTGGAACTCACTCTAGCCCAGGCTGGCCTCGAACTCAGAGATCCGCCTGCCTCTGCCTCCCAAGTGCTGGGATTAAAGGCGTGCGCCACCACCGCCCAGCTCCACCAGAGCCTCTTATTGGAGCTGTTCCTCCATAGAAACAGGAAATTGAGATGTGGACCACATGTCTATCCCATAAAGGCAGCAGGGTGAGGTTCTTGCTGCGGTGAACCCTGCCTCAAGCAGGAGCCCCATGTGTCCAAGCCCAGAGTGAGACACAGCACACAGGATCTTCCTCTGAATCCCGTGTCCTGGCCTTCCCAGATGTTCTAGGCCTTGTTGCTTTGCCTGACAAATCCATCTGGGTCTGAGCCTCTCCCCAAGGGTAAGGGGTGGGCACAAAGGACTGCCCCAGGGCCTGCAGATGTCCTTGGTCCCTTCTCCAATCTACTGCCCTGCACATGCATACGCAGTGCACACATGTACACATGCTAGAACAGACAAGTGTCCCAAGGACAAGAAACCTATATCCCACCACAGACACAAAGTACGTAGATTTGGACGCTCCCACAGCCGTGTTCCTGGCCCCTCTCATTTTGGTGGTACAGCTGCAGGGGGAAGGACTGGGGTGAAGGTACCTTTGTTTCCCTCTCTAGAGGCAGTCACCTCTAGTTCCTCAAGAGCCTGGGACAGCTAGTTCCCCCCAGCTCATCAGGCAGGCAGAGATCTGGGGATATATATTTTCCTTTAAGTAGCCAGTGTGGAACGGTTCCCACTGAGGAGCAGTTGCTGGATCAGGGCCCACTCGCAGAAGGAGCCCAGATGGGAAGGGGAGGCAGAGTCTGAGACTAGGCAGGTAAGAGGATAAACTTGAATGTTGGGGACAGACTGTCCGCTGATCATGGACACTTGAAATCCTCTGGGGTTCAGGACGGGGTTGACAGAAGGTGAACAGGGGGTGAACGGGCAGCTTGTAAGAGCCAGCACAGGACCCAGGAAGCATGAGAAACCCGGCTTGCCTAAGTGAGACTGGGTTAGTGGCCTGAGTCTGGCTAAGCTAAGCAGCTTCCTTTTTAGCAGTGGAACTGAGCACATGGCCCCTGACATTTGAGAGTTGCCATGGAACAGCTATAGGGAGGGCTGAGGGGCACCCTCAGGTCGGCCTTTGCTGGAGATCCTGGGAGGGTCCCCACATTAAGTTCCCTGATTCCCTTGGATGTATTGTCCCTGGTTTCCCAAATAGGCCTTTGTGTATCAAGATCAATGTGGACCAAAGCATGGGCCCAGCTTCCTGCCAGGTCCATACTCAGGGAGAGGGCGGCCCATCCCAAACTGGCCGGACACCTGGCCCAGTACAGGATACTATGAAGACAAGTTAGGCTAGCCAACTCCTCCTGCCTGTGCCCACCTGCAGTGGGCCACCTGTTCCAGGGCTTGGTGCCCCTGACGCCAAGACTCCTACCAACCTGGCACAGGCCTGATCACAGATGGCCTTATGTGTCACCAAGACCATGGGGTGGCAGGGGTGGACAGGCATCCAGGCCTCAAATATCCCCGTCCTCATCCCCTCCCCAGGGTCACCTGGCTGGGGAGAGGGGAAACAATGAATTTTCGCCACGTACTGGGTGTCTGTGGGGCAAGTTTCCATGCCTAGCATCTTGAGTCACAACTCTGCCTTTTGCTTTTGGAGTCTACTTCTTGTACAGAATGGACTCCAGGGCTTCCAGACACCTAGGCCACCAAAAACAGGACCAGAACTCTTGCAGAGCAGGCAGAGTCCTTTTCTAACTCAGGCCTGCACGGTGGGGCCAGGGAGAAGTCTGTGGCCCCAGGACAGGCTTCAAAGCAGGTGCCAGGCAGGTATAGACAGAGGTGGCAGGCCTAGGTCAGGGTCTGGGCTGGATGGCCTGAGGGAGGAGATGGGCCTCTGGACAAGTGGGGCATGTAGAAGGTACAGGCTATCACTACAGAGGGAATGAGCAGGATGAAGGGCTGACCAGACTGGCTTTATACTAACAGGACATTGGTGATTGATTATGTACCCTAATAAAATTTGCCTGAAGATCAGAAAACAGAACAAGCCACTAGATTAAACAGATGCCAGGCAGTGGTGGCACACACCTTTAATCCTAGCACTCGGGAGGCAGAAGTCCGTCTGGATTTCTGTGAGTTCAAAGCCACCCTGGACTACATGAGATTGATTCAGTCTAGAAGAGAAACAGAGCCAGGCAGTGGTGGCATACACTTTGCCTTTAATCCCAGCATTAGGAAGGTTGAGACAGGAAGTGATGGCTGGGCAGAGAAACTCGTATATAAGGCATGAGACAGAAACTGAAGGCTTTTTCAGCTGGAGTCTTTCGGGTAAGGATTTCAATCAGAGGATTCGTGGAGTTGGTGAAATGTGGCAGTGGCTTGTTCCTGTCTCTCTGGCCTTTCAGCACTTACCCCAATATCTGGCACCAGGTTTCTTACTGTAAGACCTTTTAAGATTCAAGCAACACTTAGGCTTTCCATGGAAGAAGCCTGGGATCTGTATTTCCAAATAACAGCTTGTCTGGCCTGGGGCCAGCCCCCCTGACTCTAGGGTGGAAGGTAGGGCCAGGAGACAAGTAAGTCCAACTGCTAGTGGGCAAGGCAGGGTGTGACTCCTGGTGACCGAGTACAAGTGAAAATGTGGATGTCACAGAACATGGGTGGGAATTAGGACCACCTGAGAGCTGCCAGCTCTACTCAGGGGTTCCCTAGGTCTTGAGAAACTTGGAAACAGGTACCATCCAAGATGGGGTTTCAAGAGCTGCAGCTAAGTCCAGGGGCAGCCATGCCCATAGAGGCCCTGGCTGATGTAGGAGACCTCAGCCAGGCCTGGGATGGGGGGGGGGGGTTATTCACCCAGGCCTCTCCTCCTTCAACCCTTCCAGGGGTCCTGGTTCCCTTTGGATGTATTCTGGGCCAGGGGTACCCATAATTCTCTTAAGTTCACATCCAGAGATGAAGCCTAGGTCAACTCGAGACAGGAGGCTGATCTGAAGCCTTGCAGAAAGCTGCTGTTGGAGCTGAGAGCCCCAGGGCCAGCTGCATGCCTTTCCCCTGCCTCCTGCTCCTATAGATTCTGCTGCACTCGATGCCAAGGTTGTCTGCAATCAGGCCTTCCTCTGGCTACTCCTCATTTTTCATGCATCCATCCTACCAGTTATAGAGATGGCTTCTAACAGTCATCCATAGTCATTGAAAAGAACACATGTCCAGACCCCAGCCTCAGTAGGCCCTTGGTCACCCAGTGCTACAGCACAGCTCTTTTCTCAGTTCATGCCTAGGCTGCCAGACCCTCAGTGATGACCTGTGAGCTGCCCCACCACCCCCACCCCACACCCCTTGAGACAAGGTTCATAAGACAAATACACTAGGCTGTCCTGGAACTACGTAGACCCGTCTATCCTTAAACCTGTGGTGATTCAACTCTGTTGGTCTCTTTAGTGCTGGAGGCACCACCACACCAGGGTCCAACTGTTTTCTTCTGAACCCCTGGATATGGCGAATGGGAAGCCCGGCTAGGATGGACTTCTCCAGGCTAAGCCGCTTCTGCTCCTCTTTCTGCAGCTCTTAGGAGAACCTTCTGCCACCCGCCCCCCAAGCATGACGGGGAAGCCAAGTCAGATGGAGGGCTCTCCCCTCCCTGCCAGGAGGCACTGGGACAGGAAGAACTGGGGTACTGGTCTTGTGTGGCCGGCTGATGCCCCGCTCACAGGCTCCTGTGGTGAAGGCTGCGGACTCTGGGATAAGACTCTGGCTCCATGAAGGTTAACAGGAGGCAGGGAGGGCTGAACACGAGGGAGAAGCACTGGGTCTATGGTTCTGAGACTCTCTTCTCCATAGTACACAACCCAGGTGCTTCCTGGGCGGGAGGGTGGGGAGGGAATGTAATGTCCCAGAAAGTTTTGATCCAGACCACCTTTATGGAAGCCCTGTCAGGAAGGGCCACACCCAGTCCATCTGTCCAGCACTGCCCACCGTGAGTCCTGTCCCAGCCTGGTCAAGGTTCCCAGTCCAGGGTTCCTGGTAACAGTTGAGAGTGACCACAGCCCCAGGTCTAACCTGTAGAGATGCTGTCCCCCCTTTCCTGAGGGCTTGACTGCAGGTATGGGGGCTGCCAGCGCCCACGGTACTCTCAAAGTCCTTTATTGTACAACGTCATCTGTTTGGGGAGAGGGGAGGGGCAAAAGGACTAACAGGTACACAAGGAAATAGATAAATATGCCAAGCTTTTTCTTTTTTCCTTTTTAAAATCAGGCATTTATAAACAAGAAAGCATACATTAATTACATAAAAATAGTTCTCGAGTAGCAGAGTAAGCCATCATATTGTCATTAGCAGCAGCACAGGACTGGGGGGCGCAGGGGCTTGGGCAGTGATGAAGGTTGAGGTGGGTCTATTTTTCTTTAATTGATGAAAATGTCATTTGAGAATCCTGACTTAACGCACCCCCCACCCCCAAACCCTAGGGTGGGCATGTGGGGAGAGACCTCGGAGGATACTCTGAGTAGGAACTGGGGTTAGTGGGTGGCCATGGAGGACACCACATGGGAAATGCCACAAGACGCTTCTGTCCCCTCTGGCAGATGAGCAATTTTTCCTCAGTTAAAAACAACCCAGAAAACAAGACAACCAGCAGGTAAGAAAAGTTTCTGGAAAAGGAATCACCCTATACACGTATAATACAATGGTGTGAAATGGAAAAAGTATTTACATGTGAGTTGTTTTTACATTGGCTAGTTCTGTATGAAAAGCAGGGTGTCATGTGTATGAATTAGCTGCTCACCAATGAGTGTTATTGCTGTTGTTTTTTCCCTTCGTTAAAAAATTTTCAGGATAGAAATAATGAGTAAACTGATAAAGGATTTAACATACAGGGAGAGTCAACAGCCAACATGATGGAAACCTCTCCTCCCTTTCTCTGAAAAGAAATTTGCAGCCTTCCTAAGGGGGAGCCAGGCATGCAGTACCTGGCTGTGCTCAGTCCACGGCAGGTCCTGCAGCAGGCAGGGCCGCCTTCCTCGGCAGCCACACAAAACACCCGGTGCTTCACTAGCTTCACCCGGGGCGGCCCGGCGTCTGGCAGAAGCATTAGAAGGACCTAGATCACAAGCTTCTGGTAAACGGGAGCCCTGCACTCTGGTCCCACTGCCTGCAAGGGCCTCACAGGAAGCAGGGGAGGAGGGACTCAGGAGGAACAACTCATGAGATGACAAGCCCTTCCCAGACCCAAGTCACCCTGGCCCGGGAGGAGGAGTCTCCGCTGCAGACAGCGTACTTCCTCCCCATAATGGGGCCAGTGCTGGACCAAGGAGGCCAGGAAACTGATGGTGACCAAAGCTGTGGCAAGGAGAGGCTCTACTGATAAAAGCAAGTGCCCCTGGAACCCGAGGCTCAGAGGGGCCCAAATCACTGTGATCTCCAACTGGGCAACAGGGACAGCCACACAGAAGCACACCAACACACTTAAAGCTTTGCTCCAACTAAATCATTTAGTTTTCCTTGAAGAAATGACTGAAAAACACAACTCTAGAAAAACAAGGCTGAAAACAGCATTCTTCGTGTTGCGTAACAAAACTGACCCTTTAGGAGACACGGTCATAATGCCCATGGGTGGGTCTAGCTATGGAGATGTGAAATCCATGCATACAAGTTTCATAACTGAGAGGAAAAAAAGCCAAAGAAAAAACTCCAAATAAACGCTGCATATACATGACGTCCCTTTTGCATTGCACTTCAGAAGGGGGGGACCTGGCAGCAGCCCAGCCCCCCACAGTAAACCAAGGGCAAAACCCTGCAGACGACCTCGGCACCAAGTGTCAGGGCTTAGCAGTCTCCAGTCGCAGGCAGGCGCGAGTCCTTGAGGTCGTTTGTACCTGCCCAAGCCATCTCAACCTCCCTCAGCTCACGGCTGCCCTGTCAGGACTGGAGCAGAGGGAGGGCTTCTGTGTGATCTTCTCATGTAAATAAACACAACTGGAGGATGGGTGGTGGCCTCTTGTCGACTAGGAAATCATTTTTCAAGCTTGGGCATAAGAAATCTTATACAATTTGCATAAACAGTTAAGAGTAAACGAGATTATTTGGAATAAATGCAAGTAACGTATTTTGACAGTGGCAGATTCAATCGCTACTGAAGACGATATTTTGGGGGTAAAAAGACAAGTCAGGGTTTGCTGTACAAGATGCTGGAAGGCACAGAACGACCCCCAAGTTCAGTCTCTGCATTTTCATTTTCTTGTGATTCCCTTGTTCAACCAAGCACCAGAGGGGATTTCTAAGCACTCGAGCACTTAGGGTTTGAACTGCTCTAGAAATCAGTAAAAACCTCAGTTAACTGGGGAGTAAAAAGAGAAGGGAGGGTTCTGACAAAGTGCAGTTCTAAATACATGTTTAAATGAACAACAACAAAAAAAAAAAAAGAAAGAAAAAAGTGATATAATGCTGTTTTTGTTCCAATGCTGCAGCCTCAGTCCCAAGACGAGAGGAGTGATGTCTGCTGCATTGAAAAGGGGTTGCTGTGGTCAAGCAGCGTGTGGGTGGGTGGGCGGTGTGTATGGGGACAATACAACATGACACTGGACCATGGCCACTGCCTAACACAGGTCGGCCCCTCAAGGTGTAGGTGGGCGGGGCATCCGGGGGCCTGACTGTGACTCAGGAGCCCTGGTGCCTGCACGGCAGGGTTAGTGGTGATGTTGGTGGGCGGGGCAGCGGCGGTAAGGCGGGCAGTGTTGGGGCTCATCGCGCACGCGGCACTCTCCCTGCTCTTCCTGGCAGCAGCAGGAAGACTGGGGTCCTTGTGGCTGAAAAAATAGACTCTGAAGAAAACCCTTGCTGTCCTCTTGCAGCCGCGGGCACAGATGAGCGGTGATGGCTTCCCAGGACGGTGGTGGGTGGGTGCCACCCCCACCAGAGTGGGTGTCCAGATGGCGTCACGTGTAGGGGCCTTTTACAGTTAGTCATTAAAAAACATGTTGATTTTCTGAATATCAAGTCTTCTTACTGGTTTTAAATAGCTTATAACAAAAGTGTAAATGTTAGAATGTTCTAGCAAGCAGAGGACCAGCTACAAGCCACAGAGCTAGTCTCAACTCTGGCTGCAGCTGGGGGACATGGCTTGCTCACTTGAACTTGGCCAGTAGAAAATTTTGCAGTGGATTCCAAAAGTATGTGGTTACAAACACTCGCTTGGTAATAGGCACAGTAGAGACGTTGTGCTGTGTGGCTGCAGAGGCGTGGGCTGGGTCTGCAGAGCCACGTACCCGCCGCCCTCTGCGCACGTATGGAGTCCATGTGGCAGTGGCAGGCACTGCACAGGCTAGGGATCCAGCTCGGCACTGCCCTCGCCACCCACATTCTCAGGCCGTGGCCGAGGCCACAGCTGCTCCTGAAGCTCCTTCACCACCTTCTCCAGGTGCTCACGGGCCTCACGTTCCCTCAGCAGGTCAGCTCGAAGCTGCTCTCGGTCCGCCTCTGCATGCTGCAGCTTTGCTTGCAGGTCCTCAATCTGAAAGGGATGCTGAGTGGTCAGTAGTGCCTAACACCAGCACTTACCACTCAAGGCCACATCTCCCTTCCGAGTTCCTATTTAGCCCTCGATGCCATGTCTGACCCACCTGAAGGCTCACAGGAAAAGGCCCAGATGTTGAGGATTAGGAGAGCCTCATCTGCTGCATCAGAGCAGGAACTGGCTCCACTTCCACCCTATATTTCTGACCCACAAGGGAACCAAACAGCACTACAGATGTAAAAGACCTTCCCTGCCTCCCTGGGCTGGATCCCTAAGCTTTGGAAGCTGCCACTCTGCAGTAGGCAAGGTCCATCTCCTGATCCTAGCTTACAGCTTGCTTCCCAAGCCAGCACTAGGAAGGGCAGCCTATGTTCTGGGGCCACAATGGTCTTGGTGGGGAGATGGGAGCACCTGGGCTATGGAAAACAGTCTCTAGTTCCCAGGCCCAGGTCTGCTGGATACACCTCAGGGCCTCCAGGCATGGTACATCATCACCTCACAGATCCGCTTGAAATGGTTAAATGGAGGACGTTGGATCTGTGATAGCAGATATTCACTGTGCAGGTCAGTCTACCAGCCAACCCACCCGAGTACCTGGGCTGAATACTTGGCGCGCAGGCGGCCGGCCTCACAGCCCTTGTCACACACCCGGACCTGCCGCGCCTGCTCCAGCTCTCGCTTCAGGCGCACCCGAGACTCGTTGGCCTCTTTCATCTTCTTCTCGTTTTCAGCTCGGAGCCGCTCAATCTCTTTCCTCAAACTGCGCTTGGCCTCGGTGGCTTCACGCAATTTCTCCTTCTTGGCCACACGCAAGAATTCTAGCTCCTGGGAAGACACGTAGCAGACAGGTTCAAAGTACTGCCAGCCCAGCACCTTTGTGCCCACCCTGCACCCAACAGTCAACTGACCTGACTGTTAGCTTCCCTCCAGGGCCCAGCAGAGAGCCTATTACTAGTTGTAGGCTGTTTCTATCAAGGTTGCATCAGAACCTTCTCACACCTCCTCCTCCTCCTCCCAAATGTACATGCACATGGGTGGGGGAGGGAAACACCAAGCAGGCAGTCTCAGGCACTGCACCTGAGGCCTGGAGGTGCAGAGGGAGCCATTTACTTTTGGTACTTCCCGTGCCCTTCCCCCACTTGTTAGAATGCAGTATGACACCCGTCCCCCATGAATAGTCATGTGGGAAATCACACCTCCACCCAGAATGGGGGCAAGAGAGGATGAGGGAATGACTAAGACTCACTCTGAGGAGAACATCTGAAATCCTGCAGCCCTGAGGATTGACAGGGTTGTGTTGTGCTAAAGCCCACGCATGTGAGGCTGCCCCCAGAGCTGCCAGACTCAGGCTGAGGTGTGAATTCAGCAGAGGTTGAGCCTGCAGCAAAGACTTAATGCTGAGCCCCGGCCAAGAGCTCCTCACTCTCCCCAGGCTGCCTGAGAACTGGGTCTCCCTTACTCATGTCAGAAAAACAAAACAGCATGAAAAGAAGGTCTAGAAACAGTGAGGTGGAGCCCAAAGAACCAGTAAGTAGTGTGTAAGCACACACACCCCTCCCAAGCATGGACTTCCTTTTGGAGATGCAGCTTCAGAAGCCATCCCTGCACTCTATATGCAGAGCACAAGTCTTAGTAGTGGAGAATAAACCAACTCCTGACACAGCGAGAGGCATCGCTAGGATAGGCACTCCTCACTCACCACTGACACTGGCCTTTACCGTGGCCAAGAAAACATGCCAGTGCTTTCAGTAAGGCCCCCACACACAGGGAAAAGCTGCAGCTGAGACCACTATGGACGCCTTCCTGGAAGCACAGAAGGACTCTGGACATCGAAGTGCCTCACAGAGCTGGGTCCTCCAGAGGACCTGGGAAGAACCCCAATGCTCCCCAAGAGGGCTTGGGCAGACAAAAGGAAGTGGTCTTCTATATTTCATGGCCCGCCTGCTGTCCACTTTACCTGGTGCAGGCTGCGCTTAGCCTGTAGGGCTGCTGTTAGCTTCTCCTCCTGCTTCACACGCATTTTTACCACCTCATGTAGGAACTTCTCTTTGGCTTCCTTGGTATCCAGGCCACCCTCCAGGGCTTGCCGCAGATGCTCCAACTCTGCCTCCAGCCCACTTGGGGCATCGGCATGGGCTGCAGCATCAGGAGCAACCACAGGAGGAGCATGCATGCCTGGGGAGCTTAGGTCCTTGGCAGAGCTGGACGAGGTAAAGGACGGAGAGGACAGCGAGGACAAGGAGGAGGTGACTGAGGACAGAGAAACCAAAGCATTAGGCATTCTGGAATATACTGGCTTGGTCATACCATATGCTCCCATCCTACCCCATCCCCTGTACTGATGTCCAAAGGAGCAGAGTCCCATCCATACTTACATTCCTCTCTGCTTTCAACTTCCACCTCAGCCTCAGAATCCTTGTCTTCCTCTGGGGCAGCCACAGATGTCAGCATATCTGGGGCTCCTGGTGTTTCCATGGTCAGCTTCCGCTTCCGTGGCTGGATACAAGTGGTAATAGGTTCTGGTGCCCGAGAGACCACAGTGGTGCATGGTGAACTGTTCACAACCTTTTGCTGGGTTGGTGGTGCTAGGGCCACATTGGGGGCCACAGCTGTCTCAAAGCTCTTGTAGGAGTAAAAGCTGTAGGAGGCACAGATGCTTAGCTGGGGCACATCTGCTTCACAAGTCCCCACAGGAGCTGTAGAACAGGCCCTGCAAACTCAGCCAGGACACAGCAAACTATCTTCTCCCAACTCTAAATCACAGGTCAAGGTTCTAATGATTGGGAAACACAAATTTCCCCATAGGCTGGGCTAGGATGGCACACAGCTGGATCTTCATGTCCATGGAAGGCTATTACTTTTATTTTATTTTGAGGTAGGATCTCTATGTAACCCTAGCTGGCTTAGAATTTGTTATATATTCCAGGTTGGCTTCAAACTCACAAAGATTCATTTGCCTCTGCCTCTTGAATGCTGGGATTAAAGGCGTGGATCTCTGTGCCCTGCTGGGAAGCTAACTTTAATAGACAGGTCTGTGAACACAGTAACCTTACCCAAGACTTTAAAGTTCTAGATAGTTTATCCTAGGACTAAAGGCACCAACACCACTGCAGCCTGCTAAACCGGAGTTTGGTTCTCCTGTGCACTCCTCACTCACCTGTCTCGAATCAGGGCTGGGAGGTGTGGGGAGGTCTCTTTCTCACTTGCTGACACTGCAGGGGACCAGGGCCGGAAAGCAGAAAGGCGCTGGCGAGGGTGAGCGCAGCCAAGGCTCTGTCAAGAGAGTCCCCTATGTAAGTGACTACAGAGAAACAGGCCACTTTGTGTCCCTGAGACCAGGTAGAGCCAGAGTTGGCTCCAAGAAGGGCCTGATACCCTCCCCAAAGACCCCAGACAGGTTCCCACATAGCACCTTATTGGAGGAACCAGCCAAGGTCCGCAGCCAAGTGGACTGCTTGTCCTTCTCAGAAGACGCAGGGGACTGTGAGGAAGTGTCGTCTGCTTTGGGTCTTATGGAAGCTGGGGGCTCTGAGACCTGTGATCAACACAAAAGGCCCTGTTGGGATCCCTGGGCCCAGGCAGGGTCTAGTCTTCCTACCCGCACCATGGCAGCAAGCTCCCCACTGGATCATCATAACTCCTATGAAGCTATGAAGGAGCCCCATGTACCCAGAATATGTGGAGCCATGAACATAGTGTACCCTTGGCCCTGTGCAGAAAGGTAAGCCTGATGCCTCTGCTGAGGGGCAAGGGCGTCACATGAGAATAGAGAGGACACTGTGCAGCTGTGGGCTGCTATGAGGTGACCTCACTCACAGCTGCAGCAGGCTCTGTGTGGATCTGCCAAGATCCATTCTGGTGTCCACAGTGCTCTGATCCTTAGGTTCTTTGCCTTCGGTCTACACCACTTCCTTAGAATACAGATATATGTTGCTGGAAAGGCTGAAGGGGACTAGTCCCACTCCATGGCCCATGTCAGGAATGGGATAAATGACCCAGCAGTGACCACAGCTCAAACGTAAGCCAGTAAGCAGCTATGCTCAAGCTCAGAAGGAGCCTGGGAGGGCTGCCCTCGGCCCTTGTCACTGCTTCATTAGGGAGCATTAGAGAGACACCATCTCACCAGAGGAAAGAAACATTCATCTTGAAGGACCGTGACACACTGCACAAAATAAATAGCTTTACCAGGTGTTACCTTTGCTGTCAGAAGCTTACAGAAGCTACTCAGCACCCTAGCTTATCTCAGGCACCAGTTGTGGTCTACTTTGACACTCAGCACTAAGTGGCACACACCTGAGCCAATTTGTGTGGAAAAGCCTTGACCCTCCACCCAAATGTCACCCACCAGAGACATTCCATCTGCAAGACAATCACAGCATGGGCCTCACCCAGAGCAGAGCAGCCTATAAAAGCTAGGCTATACTATCTCCCCCAGCTAGGGCCTAAGTAGATGATAGGGACCCTAGGGCAGTAGAACCAACAGACATAACAGGGTTTACAGCTCAATCCCAGGCACAGCTGCGCCTAGGGAGAGGTTACCTGGGGCGGGGTGGGGCTGGGGATGAAGCCAAAGTGAGGTCTCTGGCCTTTAGACAAGGGGCCTCAAGTATACACAAGAGCAGGGTTCTTCTCCAGAATACTTGGGGAAACTCCCTACCACACAACTGCCCAGCGGAAGTGAGGCTGAAACCTTGCCCCCTGGAAGGGGCATAAGAGGCAGGCAGTCGAGGTGCCAACTTCCATGAAATTTAGACCGGAGGGACGGATCAGCCCTAGTGGAGGCCTTCACCAAGGCCCAGGTAGTGTCTAGTGCTTGTGCTGGATCCCCATCCCAGGTACCTGAGAAGTCTGCTGCTCTTCCAAGGATAATCCTTATTGGGACCACCTCTAGTGCTCAGAAAGAGAAGGACCTGGTGGTATAGGGAACCACTGGAGGGACTACATTGGTGTTGTTCCCAAATAAGCAGCTACCTAGGGGATGAGGCAGTGCTGTTCCTGGGGCACTGTCAGAGATAAACAAAGGCTCAGCTGGGGTGCACGTTCCTCAAAGACACAGAAATAACCAAGAAAAGAGACACAGAAACCACCTCAGTTGTGTTGTAGCTTTCTAGAGGAAATGAGTCTCAACGTCACAGTGTCATTCAGCAGAGGCCCTGTCAGTGGAGGCCATGTGTACCCCCCCTGCAGGGGTAGACACCCAAGATGCTGGCTGGGGCAGAAGAACCCACTTCCGTAACTGCAAGGATCCCTCCCACAGTGAAGGCAGAAGGGTGGTGGTGTCGCACACCAGGGTGGAGCTTCCTGCCCTAAGCAGACACTGGCTGGAGCAGGTGCAGAAAGTGAGCTCTATTCTTTCACAGAGAAAGCCACAAGTCTAGTCTGGTGCTGACTTGAAAACTCCAGAGACCTTGGGGGTGGGGAGTATGAGACACCTCAGGCAGCCTCATAAGCCAGACTGTGGCCCAGCAGAAAAGGCTAGAAAATAGGACCACTGGATGAGGCTGCTTCCTGTGCAGAAGGGCAGTGTGTGTATGTGTGTGTGCGCGCGTGCACGCCCAATTAGTGTATTAGGGTCAAAGTCTCCTAAGGCAACCCAGCTGCTTCAGACATGAGATGGGGAAGCCCCTGGAGCTAATGGAGGAGTCTGCAGGTACTTGGAGCAACTCTCCTGAGATTTTCATAAAAAGCCCAAAGGCAGGAAGAACTCTTACAGAACAAGGAAGTCTTAAAACTAGATGATGACAGGAATTCCCCCTTTAACACCAAGCTAACGCCAAGTTGCAAAAGTGAGGGTGAAGCTGAAGGGCATTTGTCAAGCAAGAGGACCCTGAAGAAGGGCCACCTGACACATGCTCTACTTTTCAAAGCTGCAGAGATCTCAAAGGCTTCGTCAGGCCTGGGATATCACTGTCCACATTAGAGATACCAGGGATCCTAGAAGTCAGCCAATGGTTAGGGACAAAGCTGTACCTTATGACACACCATAGTGTTTCCCCTCTAGGAGCACCAGTTAGAACCAGTCGGTTACCTCTGATTTCTGACCTTTTGTGTGGCCTCAAAAACAGCCCACAGCACCTACCAGCCAGGAAGTGGGCTCTGGGCCCACATGCCAAGACCAGGACCTGAACGGGTCTACAAGAGGCAGCCCTGCCCCCAAAAGTCCAATACCATGAGGCCATTATCAGGCTGTATCAGGGGAGGAGCTAGTTGGGCTGGCCACAGCAGTGCCCTGTGGCCACTTCCTCTCTGGGGCTTCAGACAGTGGATGTTTGTTTTCCCCCACATCCCAAGGGCAAAGACACACTGAGAACAGGTGCCACTGAGTGTGAGCCTCTGCACCTGTGCAGGAAGGGCAGGGCCAGTCAGGGCTGTGGATACCATAGGTCCCAAAGCAAGTGAAAAGCCAGCTGCATATGCCCACCCTACTCCACCCCTCCATACTCTACATTGTGGGGTCTGTGTACTCTGACCCATAGGGAACTTAGGAATTCCTTACCCCCACCTCCAAACATCCACCTCATAAAGAATACTTGAGACACTCATGCTGACCAAGACAGAAACAGGGGCAGGACAATACGGGTCCATGGGATACAGTAGAGCCTGGCATTCAAGAGATGAGCTGTGGCCAATGTGGCTGCTGTCTGGAGCACTTGCCTCTAGCCTCAGACAGTACAGAGAACAGTGAGGCAGAGCCTCGGGGATCTGTGGCTAGCAGGAGTCACACAGCACAGGTTGGGGACTCTAAACCAGACAGGCGGTTTTTCCTGTGGATGCCTATGCCCAATAAACAAAGACAGTAGGTAGCTGGAGAAACCCTCACAAGGCATGGCAACTTGCCAAAGGCAGAGGGCCCTTGGCTAGTGCTTTGGAGACAGTGGAGAGTGAGCTTGGGGCACACTAAAGGAGGCCTGCACACACTGTGCTAAGACCACGGTAACTAAATACCCACAGCAGAGATTGAGACCCAACAGGGGCCCAGGGAAGCCCCTATAGAGCACCTGCTCACCCCACAGGCTGCAGAATCCTGGCAGTCCCTAACCAGCCCCAGTCCTGAAAGAACAAGTTTATTGCCATTCTTCATCCAAAAGTTTAAGAAACTTCACTAGTCAAGAGTCAGCCTCAGAGCGAGGGGTGGTGGTGCACGCACACACCTTTAACCCCAGCACTAGGAAGACAGAGGCAGGAAATAACTGGGAATCCAAGGTCAGCGTGGTCTATATAGCAAGTTCCTGGACAGTCAGAGCTACATAACAGAGAGACCCTGTCTCAAAACAAAACCAGAGTCTACCTCAGAACCTGTCCCCGAGGCCGGCCTGCCCAGCCACCCTTCCAGCCATATCCAGTTCCTTGTCTTTGGTGTGTGGAACGAGAATCCCAAATGCTGGCCGATGGCACTAGGTAAGCTCAGAGTCATAGCAGGATGTGATGGGAACATACAGCCTAACTTCTTATAGTGCTCTGGTCACCGTATCGGATGCCAACCATCTTTGAGTGACCACCAAGCAGCCATCGGAGCACACAGGGGCCCTGCTATGTGTCCCTGGCTGTGTAGACAGTACCCACACTTCAGGGTACAGCCCAGGCATGCTTCTAAGGGACAGAGGCGGGAAAGGCCAACAGAAGAAACAAATGTCAGTAAGTGAGGCTGGCCTAATTCCAGTTGGGTTCTCAGCCTATCTAGTGCCAGGGTCTCTTGTCACTTAGGCTCTTAAACACACAATACGACAGGATGGATTACGAGGGAACACCCAAACTCAACGGTTGCCAACAGCAATCAGGCAGGCTAAGCACTGCTCTCTGTGCCATCCAAAGGGTCACAGCCACCTGGAAGAAGTCTATGATGTCTCAGAGTGCCTCATACCTGAGCATTCCTTGAGGAATGTGTCCCAGGCTTGAGGACTAAACAGTAAGGATAGGAAGGGACTTGGGATTCTGCTTGTGATGGAACAGTTTTCCTAGGTGGGAGCCAGCTCTGTTGTGGGGACACCAAGGAATGACTGTTTAGAAGCTCTCAGAAATAATGAATCTCCCTTGGGACTGACAAGATGGCTCAGCAGTTAGTTAATAGTCCTGGCTGTTCTTCTAGAGGACCTGGATTTGGTCCCCAGCACTTACACAGTGACTCACAACCATCTGCAACTCTAGTTTCAGACTGATGCCCTCTTCTGGCCTTCAGGGGTGCCAGTCATGCATGTGGTATACATACATTCATGCATACATGCAGGCAAACATTAAAAAATAAATACTTTATGTGTATAAATATTTTTTTGTTTGTTTTTTGTTTTTGAGATAGGGTTTCTCTGTGTAGCCCTGGCTGTCCTGGAACTCACTGGCCTTGAACTTATGAGATTTGCCTGCCTCTGCCTGCCGAGTACAAGATTAAAGGCATACACCACAACTACCCAGCTATGAATGTTCAGCCTGCATGCATGTGCATTATATATGTGTCTGTTGGAGCCTCTGCAATTGGAGTTATGGACAGTTTGTGAAGCGCATGTGGTTACTGGGAATAGAATCCAGGTCTTCTGCAAGAGCAAAAGTGTTCTTAACCACTAAGCCATCTCTCCAGCCCCCTCCCCAAATAGGAAGGAAGAGAAGGAGAGAGGGAGGTCAGGCTGGTGGAAGCTCCATCTCTCTCAAAACCCTGGCTCATGTGGACAAAGTGCTGACTGTTCTCTCCCAAACTCTAGAGCCAGATACAAGGAAATGCCAACAGCCCAGAACAAAAGGAAGTTTCAACTTGCCAGTCCTGGTAGGAGTTGCCACACATATAAAAGACTGACCAGAAGCCAAGACCTAACGAAACATTATGTCACAGGTAGTCTCTGCCTAATATTGGGGCCTGCTTGTCAACACACAGACAGGCTGAGATAGACCACGCCCAGGTGACACACTGCTGGAGGCATCAAGACCTTCAGGGGTTAAATTAGCGGTCTACCTGTGGCTGTGACCTTCACCTTGGTACTGTAGGGTTCTGTTCCCTCATGTGGTTCCAAGGCAGTGATGGTCCCTCTGCCAGTGTGGTGCTGTTGATTACCACCTCAAACCTCTTGGCCACTGGGGTTTGACATCCATACCAGGCACAAACAGAAACTTATGGGAGCCATCTGGGAGTCCATGATCTCCCCAGAGTGAGGCAAACCTTTAAGAGGATGGTTTGGTGTCACCTCAACTCTGGAACCAGAGACAATATCAAGCAATCTTACCGCAGTCAGGGACAGCACAACTGGCCCCCCTTTCAAGGGTAAGGACCTCCATGGTACACAAGATTGGAAGTAACTCAATGATGGGAACACACGGCTTGGTAAACAGAACTAACCCATGCTTATGTCCAAGAACAAGCAGTTCCTGAGTTGCTTCTGTCCTTGACAGCTGCTTCCTAACAAGAAGTGGAGAAAAGTGGTAAGGCTGACCCAGGCATGCTTCATGAGTAAGTCTCTTCTGGACTTGAAAGGTTTGCATGGTCCAGTGGGGTGAGCCTTGAGAAGCTCTAGTTTTGGCCCTGACAGAGATCCAAAGGACATTAGTGGACGGCAACACCAGAAAACAGCTCTCAGAGTGGAGAATGTCATTTGTGTCTGTCAAGACTCAGCAGAGGGCCACTAGCTAGATGATGAAGGTGGAAATGCCTTAATCCCATGATGGATGTTTCTGAAGCACCTACTCAGAGAGGAAGCTAGGGAGATACACCAGGGGCATCAGCTCCATGAAGGACTCAGAGACAAGACACAATGTTCTACTCAGAGTATGAGGCACTGGGCAGGGTCTACATGCAGCTCAGCCACAGTCTGAAGACAGAGCCGGCATGGGGTCTGCATGCCAAGGAAATTACACGTGGTCAACAGGGCTGGTGGCCAAATTCTTATAATTTCTTTTTTTGGTTCTGGGGATTGAACCCAGAGCCTTGTGCAAATGGTCTACCACTAAGCTCTATTCCAGACCTCTCTCTGTAATTACTGAAATAAGGGCCGCATGTAGATAGAGCAGCAGTTCTTAACCTTCCTAAGGCTGCGACCCTTTAATACAGTTCCTCATGTTGTGGTGAGCATAAACCATAAAATTTATTTTTTTTGGTTTTGGTTTTTTGAGGCAGGGTTTCTCTGTGTATCCTCCACTGTCCTGGAACTCGCTCTGTCGACCAGGCTGGCCTCAAACTCAGAGATCGGCCTGTTTCTGCCTCCCGAGTGCTGGGATTAAAGGTGTACGCCCCTACTGCCTGGCCATTAAATTATTTTCACTGCTACTGCAAAACTGTAATTTTGCTACTGTTTTAAATAGTAATATAAATATCTGATATGCAGGATATCTGAGATATGTCCTCTGTGAAAGGGTTCTGGTTGAGAACCACTGATGCAGAGGGTGGGTCTATGCAGCAGTCCAGGTTGGTGTCATCTATTTCCAAATGTCTGTACTTCAGCTGAGGTGTCACCTGCTCATCTCTGCCTCAAGGGTCCACAGGTCTGGCTTCAAGGTCAAGGTCTTCCCTTCCTAGTCTAGCGTGAGAGTCAAAGGACACAATGGCAAACACCTCCTAGACAACTGTCTACTCATCCCAATCAGGTAGCTGCAGCAAGGCTGCTGAAGCCACAGCCTGACCACGCCTGAGTGAGAAGGACCAGTCTACCGCAGAGGGATGACAGCTGTTCTAAAGCAGAGAATACAACAGACCCCGTGCTGACATCTTCCACACTCCAACCAAGAACTTAGCAAATGGAAAAGTATTTGTCCTGCTGAATTACAGCCTACCAATGTATTATAAGGATGGCACCAGCCCTAGTCCCAGAACCTGATATTTACACAGCTCAGGTTCTTGTCAGTCACAGACTCTGGGGAGTGCTAGCCCAAGGTAAAAGCCAGACAAACAGCGAAGGGTCAGTATTGTCTTCTTTAGCTCAGTGGCAGGCCCACAGTAGGACCTCACTGGCTTGAGCACATGCCTTGCAGAGTGCCCATGTAGGATCCACAGAGAACAAGTTTCATCTACCCTGCAGGAACCCAGCCCTTAATTACCCTAGCAGAGGTGGACTACTGTTGTGGTCTGTCCCTCAATGTTGCAGCAAATGAGCTGAAATGCATTCCCTACATCTTAATGCAAGGCTGCTCTCCACAACCTCTAGGACCAAGCACATCTTGGACCATTAATGTTCAGAGATCATAACGGTGAAAGTGCTGTGGATACAAATCTACATGTGCGTATCAAAGTTTCTCCAAATAAATCTACTTTCCAGCAAGTACTTTCTACTGCCTGGTTAAGGATTCGTCTGGCACAATGAGATACCATCTCATGCCCATCAAGACAGCAAGGATGAAAACTACAGCCAACAGCAGGTAAGAGGCAGGGTGTAGCGAACAGGAAGCCTAGTAACCCACTGGTAGAAACACAAATTTGTAAAGCCACCATAGAGCAGTCCCAGATCCTCACGCGGCTGCCAAGGGTGTGAGTGTGGGTCAGGTGTCGAGTGTCTACCTAGCTAATAGAAAGCCCTGGGTTTGCTCCCCAGCACCAAAACCCAAAACAATTTAAAAACCAACCAACCAACCAACCAACCAACCAACCAACCAACCAACCAACCAACCAAAGTGGCCACATGACTAGCAATCTCATGATTGAGCATCTGTCCTATGCTCCTGCAAGGTGCTGTCACTAAGAGATTTCCAGGTCCGGGCAGGAAAATCTCTGCATTGCTTCTTATAACTGCTTAGAATTCCACAAGTGTCTCATGATAAACATTTTGATTAAAAAGCACAGTGAGGTGGTATGTGTTCCTACAAGCATGGTTGTGATTTTTAAAGCCCAGATAATACAAGTATTAGCAATGATGTGGAGACATGTGTGATGCTGGTGGGAATATAATATGTTAAAGCAGTGTGGCAATTACTCAAAAAAAAAAACAAAAAAAAAAAAAAACTAAAAAGAATCACATGATCCAGCAATCCTATTCTGGGTCTGTCCCCAAGACCACCGGAAACAGAATCTACACATAAATACACAAATGTGTACAAGTGTTCATAGTATCACTGTTTGTAACAGACAAGAAACAGGAACTACAATGGATGAACAAACAAAATGGGTTGTGTCCATACTGTGGGACCCTACTCAACCCTCACAAGGAGGCATCTACAGCTACAATGTTGATGACCTTAGAAAACATCTTGCTATGTGACAAAAGCCAGTTACAGAAAGAAAAAGAAAAAAAACCCCACACATTCTGATTTTGTTTGAAGAAAATTTCTCTAACAGGAACACCCAGAGACAACTTACATCAGTGGTGGCCAGTGGCTATAGGGTTAGGGTGGAGGGCCTGTAGAATGACAGCTAATGATACCAGATTTCATACTGGAGTGATAAAAAACGTTCTAAAATTAGATAGTGGTGATGATTGTAGATGGTAAAAGCCACATCTTTATGAGAGATAGATGATGCTGTAATTTAAAAAAAAAAAGTACAAAAAAACCCAAACCTGTGCTAATGCCTTTTTGGTAGACAACCAAAGCCTGAGGCTGAGGTTTACAGAGTTCAACACAGGTGTGGCACGCCATAGATGCCACTGCCCGAAAGACCTACACCAAGGGGCTAACGATAGGACCACAGGCATGCTCTAGGTCTGGGTTGCTGCCATCTACAAAGCCTGCATTACAGACAAGAGTATTCAGTACGAACATCTAGATGGACAACAGGCACTCTCTTTGTAAGGCCTTTAAAGTGCAATGCTAACGAGGAAGAGAAAACCCTCAGAGCAGGGAGCCTGACTTCTGGTTCAAGAAACATTCCAGACCTTCTCAAAAGGCATACACCACAGGGTTCTAGACTTCATATCATAGAGGAACTCCTCAAACAAATACACAGAACATTCTGGCACTGCTGTGAGGTGAGCAGAGACCAGGACCCCATGGTAGATTCCTATCCTATACAGAAGCATCTGCCTACCATAGTCAAAAACCTTAAGGGCAGAGCTGTAACACATAGGTATCCTAAAATAGTCACTCAAGGGCTCCAGGTATGCCATGGAATCCCGTGTGTGTGTGTGTGTGTGTGTGTGTGTGTGTGTGTGTGTGTGTAAGGGCCATAGCCACCCCTTACTGCCCCTCCTGGGCAGCAAACTCACTCTCATCATGCACAATGATCACAGGCTGGGACAAACACCACTAGTAGAGACTACCATTGCTCACATTATGAGTTCAGGAGAGACCTCCACCACTGTCCCCCTCCACTCAAGTTTGACTTCCATGCCTCCTGTGTTCAGAGTACCGACCCAGTCAGCTCTCTCCTAGGACATTTTTCTCCACTCTGTCCCACTTGGACACCAGGCCAGGACCCCAGGGGCCCCACACTGTACCTCCATTGGTACTTCTGTGTCCCACCATTTTATGAACCACAAGAAGAAAATTTCAACCTGGGAATCAGTACTGGGAGGCTGTAGGAAGTTAAAAAGACATTCTTGACACATAGGCAGACATGGGCCTAAGAGTAATTTAGTAATCTGAAGCAGCCCAGGCTGGCCTGAGATTCATGTGTTCCACCACATCTGGCTCACTTAGAAACAAACCTTAGTAAAATACATCCTAGTAAACATAAAAATACATCCTTAGTAAATTATTTCCTAGTAATGATTCAATTTAAAATTTGTTCCAGTTTTATTTTAAATTTTTAATTATGTACATGTGTATATCTATGTTCGCGTATGTAATATGGGTACAGGTGACTAAAGAAGCCAGAGTGTCTAATGCCATGGAACTGGAGTTCCAGGCTGTAGTGAGCCACCTACCATGGGTGCTGGGAAACAAACTTGGGTACTCTGTAAGAGCAGCAATCACCCTTAACCTCTAAGCCATCTTTCCAGCCCCCATTCCCCCCCCCAAAAAATGGGCAGAATTTATCATAGACTTTAAACCAGTAATACCTTCAAATTGGAAGCATTTATTCACCCAAAGATTCTGTGAGAATTTACAAGTCCCCTCTGGCCCAGAGCTGCCCTTTATGTGCACATGGTTTTGAAGCGTATGTAATGACTTCTGCCCAGGAAGGCATACAGGGTCAAGACTACAAGGAGGCTGGGCGGTGGTAGCACACACCTTTAATCCCAGCACTCGGGAGGCAGAGGCAGGCGGATCTCTGTGAGTTTGAGGCCAGCCTGGGATACCAAGTGAGTTCCAGGAAAGGCGCAAAGCTACACAGAGAAACCCTGTCGAGAAAGAAAAAAGAAAAAAAAAAAAAAAAAAGACTACACGGAGGGTGTGGGGTTTCTGGGGACAGCTGTCCATCTTGTGCGGCCTCACACTCTGCAACTGTCATACACTCTGATTTTCTTTCGTCTAGAGGGTTAAACAGATGGAAACTATTCGTAGCCTGTCACTTTGAACAAGGAAGACATGGGGTTTTCTCCCCAACTCTACATCCTGTTTCTAACTGTCCCGACAGCCATCTCCTGGCTGCTGTCTGAAAGCTGTACTGGGGGGGGGGGGGCTGCAAATCACCTCAACATTCTTTTTTTTTAGGGGTGAAAGCCTTAGAGAGATCAGGGAAATAGGAACAGCCACCAGCCAACCTTACCTCACCAACTCTGCAGCTTCCAAATGTGGGCTACTTCCTGTCTTACCTGTGCCTTTACTGCCTTGCTGTTCTGCCCTCTCATTGGGCATCATCCCAACTACCTCATTTTCTTGCCACTGCCTGTCTGTAGACATCCAGGTCTCTATGGTTGGTACTGTCACCCCAACATTCTGGGATCTCCCCAGACCCTTAACATGCGTCACACTTCAAAATGTCAGATAATGTCCCTTAGCTCAGAGCTTCACTCCCCAGAAGGAATGGAGCATCATGGGGCTGCATGGGAAAGAACACAGGGTAAGGCTTTCCCTTTGGCCACCTAAAAGGCACAAGTAGGCCCACAGTGGCCCACTCCAAACTTGGGTCCTCTATAAGAGTAGCAAGAACTCTTCATCTCTAAGCCATCCTTTTTCCCCCATAAGGAAGAATTTACTACAGACTTAAATCTGGTAACGCCTTCAGGTTAGAAGCATTTATTTACTCACCCAAAAGTTCTGTGGAAATTAAAAAAAAAAAAAATTTCATTTGGAAATTTTTGTGACACTAATCTCAGAGGGACCACAAGGTCTCACCCACCATGCCTGGGGGGTGCAGGACGGACTCAAGACAAGCACACAAAAAGGGAACCCAATCTATGAGTGGCTCAACAGAGGAACACTAAAGTGAACAAGAGGAAATTTCCAGAAGACCAGGTATGTCAACAGAAAAAAAATTTTTTCCAAGAAAGCTTCCAAATGTAGAACAGAGGAAAAGCAAATGAGAATATGAAAACAGCCACAGACGTAACAGTAAGGACCTGTAATTCCAGGGGAGAAGCCCTAGGCTTAAAATGTGGTCTCTCCTGGCTCCTCTCTTTCAAAGTAGGTGTCAGTGGGTCTTTGACAGACCTTGCAAGCCAGCATTACAAGACCTCCCTCACCACTGCCAGCCTGTAGCCCAATGGCTCAGAGTATCCTCTATCGGGCTCTAATCTAATGAGGAGAACTCTGATCACCATCAGACACAAAACAAAACACCACGGTCCAAAGTCCTTGTTCCACTTAGTACTAACTCCACACCCAGCCCTGATCCTGCTCTAACTAGGTTTAAGGTTATTGCTGTATCTTGCAGGCCCCATCAACATCTGCTCCCCTATGGCCAGGATCTGCCTGACTCTGGCGAGTTGCCACAGCCTAGCCCAGAGTCCTTCCTTTCCTTATTCTTCAGACAATGCTCCTGTCCCACAGCCACTAACTGGGGCTGGGAGAGCTCAGTGGGTCAAGTGCTTGCCACGCAGCCTAAGGACCTGAGTTTTGATTCCTAACACGCACATAAAAGCTGGGCATGCTATAGTACATCTGTAAACCCAAAGCTGTGGGGTGGAGACAGGTGGATCCCAGGGGCTCACTGGATAGCTAGTCTAGTGGGAATGGGGAGTTCTAGCTACCACCACCCCAAAAATAGATGTCAGGTGCTGTAGACCACATCCACATGATTTAGGGCTGACTGGAGTGGTCTTTGTGCTAGGAGGGCCAGAGTGCAGCCAGGGGTCCTGAGAAAACAGTGGTCCATGGCTAGCAGGGGCAGCCCAGAATTCTAAATGCTCACAGCCAACTCTAAGCACAAGACACCAGTCTAGCCACAACAGGTCCCTAATGAGCATTTAGCTAGATGAGAATCATCATGTCCCCTGCTAATCCTTCAAAGAGCAGACCAGAGCCAGAATAATGTCGTCACTCAACTTACAGTGAGGCCTTTAGGCAAAACCACCAGGACATGGACAACCCCCAGCAGAACGCTATCAATGCAGCAAAAGCTTCCCATAGGGTGAGTCAGAGCTGGAAGTCCCACAACAAGACTCATTAAAGCCACTTACTTCTAAGGTAAACCCTGTATTGCCTCACTCTGGAATTGGCTCAATTTGGGCCACGGGTCTTTTCTGAAGATTCCACAGCTCTACAAGTTTCAAAGCTATTTTTGTAATCACCATTAATATTTTACACATGATAATTCACATTTCTCATCATGCTCAAATTAACCTATTTTCTAACTATTGTGCTACTGGGGAAGCAGATTGGATTTCTAAGACAACCCCAACCCCCAAAATGCAGTAGAAGCACCAGTTTTGAATACTGACTCTGACTCCTTTAACTTAAGTAGGTCACTTCTCTACTGTTCACAAGACTTCTCCAAGGAAACTAAGTTACCAAGAGCCTACCTTCTCCCTCCTGGGAGGACCCATTGAATAATCCTTCCCCTCCCAAGCTCCCACTGAATATCTGTGAGGGGCTCACTGCTCTCTAAAAAGAGCCTCAGGAGTTGGGTATGACGATAAGCTCCTCCCATGGACCTGAGTCTGTCAAAATGGCAAGAACCCACCTGATGTGGAAATACTTATTAGATATAGATATGATAGGATAAAAGGGTGGATTGTTGAACCTACTTTTAAAGAGCAACTAGCTTAAAATGTTTCACATTGGTATAGATTTTAGTTTATTGATACAAATTTAAAGTTAATTTTGTTATAATATATATATATATATATATATATATATATATATATTTCTACTCCCGTTTAAGGTATTATGTTTATGCAGCTCATTTAAATTGTAATGGATAATTAAGAAATACAGATTAATAATTAGTCTTCTATGATAGTCAAACTTATAGTCATGTTAAGTTTTCTAGATATATATATAGATATAATTCAATTGGGTAGGTAATCTTCAAACACTTCAAAGACCTACAGAATATGGCATTTAAAGTATTTTTGAGACCCATCTGCCCTGGCAGCACCCATTTACTTCAAAGAGAAAGATAAGTATCAAAGACACTTTCTATGGAGTTTATTTTCTTCATGTCAAAAATTAGCCATTTGGGCAAGAAACTGTTCTTGCCTGGACTGCTTGACAAAATGTTGTATAAACTGGACATTCAGGACCCCCCAAGGAAGGTGACCACTGAACTTTGCAAGGTCCTTCAGGTTCCTGCTTCGCAGAAACTGCCAAATATTCTACAGGACACAGGAAGAAGCAACTGGGAGACTCTGGGCCTGTAGGCTGAAGATGGACACCCTAACGTTGCAGAAGAACTCTGGGTGACTGTCTAGGCAGCCAGTTGTCTCTGTCATTTCCAGAGTTTTGGAAGTTGCTTACAATGCTTTCTGTTTACTTAGGTAATATTAAGTAATATTATATCCTTCAGGGATCTTTGATGTAGTTAAAGACTAGTTATAATTTTCCTTGGTTATGATAAAAGATTACTTAGATATGAAACTTTAGACTCACAAATATAGGATAAAATATTTTTTTAATTTTACAAAATACAAATAGACTAGATATTGTAACTGTAACTCTTGCTTGATAACTGTTCTATTATATGTAATTTTACTATGTTGAAGTTAAAACCTTCCTTTTAAATAGAAAAGGGAAAGTGCTGGGGATGTGTTCTGATGCTGTAAATATGTTGCTCTGATTGATTGATAAATAAAATGATGATTGGCCAGTAAGCCAGGCAGGAAGTATAGGCGGGATAAGCAGACAAGGAGATTCTGGGAAGTGGAAGGCCGAGTCAGGAGATGCCAGCCCATTGTCCAGGGAGCAGCATATAAAGGCACACAGGTAAAGCCATGGAAAATGTGGCGACATATAGAATAATAGAAATGGGCTGAGTTTAAGTGTAAGAGCTAGTCAGTAGTTAGCCTGAGCTAATGGCCAAGCAGTTTTAATTAATGTAAGCCTCTGTGTGTTTACTTGGGTCTGAGCAGCTGCGGATCAGGCGGGACACAGGAAAACTTTCAGCTACACCCACCCTTGGGAGGGGATTTCTTGGTGTTGGGGGGAACGAAGCTAAGTCGTGGCCTGCCTGTGTGAAAGCCAGCAAAGGGCTAGGGGACAAGTACCTCAAAGTGAGACTAGTGCTTGAACTCCCAGAAGGTATTAGACATACGTGCTGGTCCCGTGAGCCACACTCTGGTACTACCCTAAAGGCACTGAAGCCTTACAAACCTCTTTCTGAAGCAGAGCATAATCAAAGTCCCCAGACATGGGATGCCCCCGTACGTGGTCACTGTAAAGTAGCTGTTAAAAGATTTAAAGCATGATCCATTCACTGGTGGCTCACGCCTTTAATCTCAGCACTCTGGAGGCAGAGGCAGGTGCATCTCTGTGAGTTCAAGGCCAGCCTGGTCTACAGAGTGAGTTCTAGGACAGCCAGGGTTATACAGAGAAACCCTGTCTCAAAAACCAAAACCAAACCAACCAACCAACAAAAAGAACTTAAAGCACAAGGACCAGAGTCCTGAAGACAGCCAGCTGCAGTGCCCAGCAGTCTGTGGTGTGGCTGCGCCCCAGCCTGGGAGTGCTGGTCTGGGCAGGGGCAGGGCAAAAGGACCTATTCTTTCCCAGAGTCCCTCAGATGCTCCCAGCAGACATTCCATCAAGATGACTTGCCAGAGGGCAGGGCAGCCTGTGATGGCTGCTTTGCCACCTACCATCCCTTCTCCAGAGATCAAGGAGGATAAACAGGCCTCTCCATCCAGCACAGGAGGAAGGCTGCAGGCTGCAATGAGAAGGATGTGGGATGAGGGAGATGCAAGATGCTGCAGGCGCTGTTCTTGGAAGCCTGATTCGCCAAGAATCATGCTTAGTTAAGAGTGCACGCCAGCAGGAGGGGCCTTACTTCCCCACCTCCTGTACGTCCTACATCCTCGGCAACAAGCCCTCAATAGCACACAACAGGATAGACAAGCCTCGTAGTCTGACCAACGTGGTCCCAAACAGCCCAAATCAGGCCTTCCTCTCCAACATTGGGAAGTAACAGGCTGGTTCTGACCCACCTCGTGTAACCAGAAACATATACAACATGCATCACTGAGGAGCTGTGGCCTGGGAAAGGACAGCAGGGTGACCCAAGCCCTTCTAACCTTTAAGTATCCAGACCAAGTACAGCTCAATAAATACCCAGCCTGAGCCCCAGAGAGCAGCCAGGGTTCTGTCAGCTACATGCATCTTGGAACCAGCTGCCCTCCTGTCAGCCCTGGCCCTCCTCCCAGGAACCAGTGTTCCTAGGCCATTCTTACCTACTCTGAATTTACAGGCTCTGTCCCAGCATGCTTCTCATCTTTAACAGACAAGAGTTAATGACAGGTAGCCACCTCCATGTTCATACAATCCCCCTAGTTATTCTCTTGAAGTGTCGAGGGCATCACTGAGTTGGGAGGTGTTCCTCCCCAACTCAAGCCCCAGTGAACAACATACTCTGCCCTCCTCTCACAGACCTAACATCCCCTACTTCACAGGGTACAGCATGGACAGCCCGGCACAGCCTAGCTTGGCTAGCCAGTAAATACTGTGGACAAGAAAGCTAGATAGCAGCTGGCAGAAAGAAAAGACAGCTAGCCTGGTTGATCGTAAAGCCAAAGGAATTATGGCTAAACTGGAGAAAGAGCTTGCTCCAGACCCAGATACAGGCTCCTAGGACCCAGTTTCTGACTTTCCTCCACCTTCCAGGAACTAGGGTTCATGTGAGTCAAGGAGCACAGAAAAGGGGTAGAGCCACAGCATCTAATGGTGCAGAAGAGATCCTGGGGCTGAGTTCCAAGGGAGAGTGCAGGCAAGGGATCCCTGTAGGATAATACTTTGCCTCAGAGAATACTGTTCCTTGGCCTCTTAAGGTGCATTGCTCCTCAAGGGAGGGGCAACTGTAGCCTACCACATTTCCATGCAAAGTACAGCCTATGCTCAACTTTCCTGTCTTTCTAATAACAAGGCCCAGGTAGGTGCTGGTGATAGGTTACCTTCACAGCATGACATGTGGTGACACGCAGAGCCCAGAGTCCTGCCAGAGGCGACAGGATGGCAGCCAGGGGCCTACAGGCGGTACAGGGCAGCTCTGGCTCAGACTTGCTGCCTCAAGGGGAACCATCACCTCACACCCCTGCGAGGCCAAACTCCCTTCCTACAGACCTGGCTGCTTTGTGGGCAGCACTCACAAAGGCAGTTACCTTGGTGTTAGTTAGGATGAGGGCTAAGGTGGACATTTCAGTGTCTACACGCTTCCGTCCTATCCACCTCAGCAGTCACTGGAGCCACGTGGGCCGTGCTGCGACCCCTAACGGGCCAGTGACAGCCCCACCTACAGACTTAGCTGACAGATTTAAGAAGTGGGCTGAGAGCTGCTGTCATCACACCTGTGAAAATAACATCTAGGAATACATGTGGTACACATCCACACACCATGTGCACTTACACATATGCGTCAATGAACACATGTATACACAAACAGAAGAGAACAACTGAGACAACTGCCTGCCATTCCTACAGGAGAAGCTGCTAACGTGAGCGTGTTGACCCCAATAGAAATATAAAATTGAGTCTCAACTTCTACAGCACCCAGGCACACGATGGTGCAGTGATCTTAGTGCCAGGGAGGGTAAAGCAGGAGAAGATGATTTTGTGGAGCGGGGATTAAATCTAGGGCCTCACGCATAATAAAGCAAGCACTCTACTCTGTCCCTGCACTTGCCCAGCACTACTGCTCATTTTTCCTTTTTATAACTTTTTTCAGGGAGAAGGATTTAAGACAGGGTCTCATTATATAGCTCGATAGATAGCTTGATAGACAGTGAAAGAGTGAGGGGGGGGAACCCTGGCAAGGTCTACTGCCCCACAAAGCCAGTCTCACTGGGAAGATGCTCCTGTGGAAAAGAAAACAGCTTGGGCAGGAAATGTCAGCCAGAAAGACTTTTGTATGGGCCAGACCCAGACCTTTGACAAGGCAGAGCCAGGTAAGGTAGACCCTTGCCCAGAACCCAGCATCATGTAGAAAGGCTCTGCCCATTGATGCTGCTGCTCCACCCCAGAGCGAAATGCTTGGAGATTTCCATTTCCCTCTAAATTGGAATTGTTCTTGCCCAGAAAAAACACATTGGCCACATTTCCTGTCCAGGGCCAACACCTTCCTGCCTTCAAAGACTAAATAAAAACACCCTCATGTGGCTTGTATCTCTCTGCATGGACAGGGGGAGCAGGGTAGCGCTGGAACCTATACAGCCATGCAAGGAGCCCTGTGCTCCCAAGTGAGCACCATTCACCATGGCCCTGGGCATCTACAGTACCTCCAGAGGCAGATGAGGACAGGGGACTGTCCTAACACCCTGACCCAGGCACACACAAGCTAGGTCCCTGGTCTGGGAAGAAAACAGGACCTCTACAATTACTTTTAGTTCAAAGGTAAAACACATCTCAGGGGCAGGCACCTCACCAATGGGCTCAACTCTAGAACAGCCATTACACATACTCATATTGCCTGCCATATGGGAGCCCAACACAACCCAGAGTGGACTGGGGTGAATCCTTTTCAACATCCTCAAGGCCAAGCTTCTTCAGAAAGACTGTAAGATTGATATCCACTCAACAACTGAGCTAGAAACTGCACTAGGATATAAGACAGACATCCTCCACCCAGCTCTTCTTCACTCCATCAGTGAGCTGGAGAGTGAAGTGTGCAAATGTGAAGGGCAACAGATGAAGAAAAAAAATGGAGTTAGTTTTCCAAAGTGTTTCCACGCTGTAGCAAGAACAAAATAATTACATATGTTCAAGGTACAAAATATGAACCGTGCAACTCCAGTGGCTCCATAATGAACTAACTGTTCCGACACCTGTACCTCACACTAGCTCCACATAAGGACAAATGACAAACTTACATTCCTATCATTCTCTGGTAACTAGATACCACTGTAACTGGCTGGGAGACACAAGGTCTCTAACTCAGCCACATCGTGGACCTAATCCCACACAGAAGGAGGCACCTGTACAGCATGGATTAGGCTCTACCGTCTTACCAGTAACTCATCAGGCAGAGGACTTAATGAACAAGAGGCCCTCTAAAGTACTTGTTCAGAATTTCTCTCAAACTAAAGCCATCCAAAATGTGCTGGTCTGCACCACACCAAGCAGCACCACTGAGCCCAGAGCTCCTGGGAGACACCACAAGAGAGGCCTTGGCCTGAAGACTGGATTCACCATCATTCACTCTGGCTATGGGAACTTGGAAACAAATTTCTAGTCTATTACCAAAAAATCTGTCAAAGGACAAGTCTTAAGCCTGTTTGCTAACACCTTCCACATGCATGTCAAGAAGCCAGCTGAGGTTACGAGATAGAAACTCACCGGGCAGAAGGGATACAGTGCCTGGGTTAAGCAAACTGCCCTTAATGTACAGCTCCACACCAGCCCACAGCATGCCTACTGGGCTCAAGGACACCCACCCAATACGCCCAATATCAGAGAACAGTTTTATTTGAGGGTACAAGGGGGCCCTCTCTTCTGCAAATTAAATTACACGCGCACGCCACGCGCGCGTGTACACACACACACACACAGTTTGACTTGTCGATATGGCCCAAGTCTTTCTACACTGATGGCCTAGGAGACAAGTCATTAGAACCATTATGGGTACTGACCCTTCACCAGGGCCTGTGGCCAAGTGCCTCCTCTGCTATTTGCTCCCTCTCTGTCTGAAGGCCAAGGATATGAAGGAGCACCTCATGGTCAGTCCAAAGCAGACAGCTGTGTCCACCCACTTCTCCCAAGTTTCATTAGGTCAAAGGGGACAACAAGTGAGCCTATATAGCATTCATGTATGCCAGAATTTGCCTCACTCAATGTGAACGAATTTCTTTCAGACAATCTTTATTTGACAAAGAGAAACAAAGCCTTAAATTTCTGTCAAAACACAAGAAAAGCATGAAACTACTGTCACAGGCCACCTAGGCCCAAAGAGGAGGGTAGCCTTCCAGAGTCCCCTATGAACCCAGTCAGGCTAGTGAGGCTGCGGTGTCTGGACCTGCATATATGGAACAACCCAAGGCTACTAGCATTCTACTTTTGAAGGAGCTGCTGTCCTAAGATGGGAGTAGAAAGCACACAGACCCGAGCCCCTATTCTTGTGGAAGGGGACACAGGAGGAAGTGGCGTAGGCACAGCACCTACCCACATGGCATCTAGTCTAGAGTCCTTTCCTGCCTCACCAGGAAGCACACCCTCAACCAGCAGTCTGCTGCTCTGCTCCCTTAGCCTCCTCCTTCCCACCCCAACCGCCGCCCATGCTGTTTTCTTTCTCTCCATAGAAACAGACACAATACAGAGTGGATGGCCCTCCAGAACCACAGGCAGCTCAGAGCTGTTGTGGCAGCTGTTCAACTTTTTTTTCTAATTAACATGCATGGGTGTTTTGCCTGCATGTGTCTGTGAACCACGTGCATGCAGTGCCTATGGAGGCCAGAAGGCGGTGTTGGATCACCTTAGACTGGAGTTGTAGGCAGTTGTTAGCTACCACATGGGTACTGGGATACAACACCAGGTCCCTCTAGAAGAGCAGTCAGTGCTCTCAACCACTGAGCCATCTCTCCAGCCCCTCAACCCCACACTGGGTAGCACCCCAGCACACTGGGTAGCACCCCAGCACACTGGGTAAGATTACCATTCATAGCACCTAGAGCCATGAATGTGTCCTGAAGATGGAGACGCTCAAACCCAGGAGCTCCTAGACTGCACTAAAGCACATCCGAGCACAGGAACTCAAGGTCACCAGGCATTCCATAACAACAATGGATTCTCCAAGTAAACTGGGAAAGTTGTTCTGACAGACACACACGCCTTCCAAAGCAGCCCAGTCTTCCAGTATGAGCTTCCAAGTTAGCACCCCTCTTGGGGTAGGCTAAAGGAGAGGGTGGTAAAGGATTCCAGAATACACATTTCTACCTGTTGTCTCTAAAGCCAATGACCTAGATAGAGAGCAGCACCAGATCTTATGGGTATACGGTTTCTCAGAACCCTGACCCACAGAGTTGCCTTCCTCAGGAACTACTCAAGGGCTCTAGACTGGTCTGTCAGCCTAGGGCCTAGTTTTTCCAGAGTAACACTAACACAGTGAACTGGCCATCTGGGACCTCAAGCCTTTTTCTCAGGGACAAAAGTGGCTGAGAATGAGTGAATCGGCCAAGGTTTGTAGGTCAGCACCATGGCCACAGGTCAGGACTTCACCAAAGACTCTGGTATACAAAGCACATGCTGGGCAACTAGGGACCCTAGAACTACTCCTTGGCTTCAGCCTAGCTACCGATTCCAGCCACTCTCTTCTATTCTGCTGGAAACTCAGTAATGAACAGCAACAACTTTAGCAGGTCTGTATCATTCCTACCTCTACTCTGTGCCAGCCACTTAATTAAGGCATCAAGGCCTTGGTGGTCAGCCTGTCCTCAGATTTTTACTTCAAAGAGTATATGTGCACACATGTGCATGCATACACACACTCAACACACACATTGAGTTGAGCAATCCTGGAAGAAGTTCTGACCTCCCATAAGTGGGTAAACAGCACCCTCAAAATGCTGGAGCCAGTAAGAAAGAGCAGAGGCCAAGAGTGCTCAGCTAGGCCTCCTGGTATCTAGAAGGGGCCAGGGTCAGCCCCCTGGAGAGGTCTTTTGGGGATGAATTTGGTTCAAAAGTTACTATTACTCTTGAATGGCTGAGAGCATTACTGGTGTAAGGCCAAGATTTAATCTGCTCTAAGTAAACTTTACTGTAAAACATTCACAGGCCGGGCGGTGGTGGCGCATGCCTTTAATCCCAGCACTCGGGAGGCAGAGGCAGGCGGATCTCTGTGAGTTCGAGGCCAGCCTGGGCTACCAAGTGAGTTCCAGGAAAGGCGCAAAGCTACACAGAGAAACCCTGTCTCGAAAAAAAAAAAAAAAAAATTCACAACAGTCTTGCTCAGGAGGCTTGCATGCCAACAAGGACCATCCCGTTACAGGTTCCCAATTCCCCCTCGTCACAGGGCATTTGGCAAGGGCCCAAAATTAGTTGAAAGAATCTGGGTAGCTAAGCTGTCTTATGCCTGGTGTGAGAGGAAAAACTGCCTGACCAAGTACCCTAGCCACCTTCATGTCTCCCCTTTCCTGCCTCCTTTTGCTTGCCCCTCCCCCAAACTGGAGTGGAATCATAGGAAAGAAGACACTTCCTGTATCCCCTCCCCCTAATTCCCCTGCATTCTTGGTGACCCAAAGGGAGAAAAACTAAGAATCAAGGAGAGGACCATCAAGTCCTGGAAGGGAAGTCAGGCAGCCACATATGGGCGGGCCTTGAAGAGTTGGTCTAGGAAGGAAGTGGGGGCGAGATAGCCAGAGAACAGACAGAAGGACATGCATCATGGATACAAGGTGATCTCTGCAAACTGAGTTCCAGGACAGCCAGAGCTGTTACACAGAGAAACCCTATCTTGAAAAAACAAAATAAAAAACAAAAAAAGGACCTTGGAGATAGAAAGGCTGGAGAAATCCCTCCTCTAGGCACAACAGAGGCCACAGGTTTCCAAAGAATGATCACCGCAGTCAGTGCAGAGGTGTGGCTTCTCATCCTGGATGGGTTCCTCACAGGAACCCAGACTTTGTTTAGGGATGGAGATCAGAGACCTGGCAAATATCAGGCAAATATCAGGTCACATTTGTCCTCAGGCTAGCCTTAAGCAAAGGGGCCTAGTCTAGGGGACAGGAGTCATGTTAAGGCAACTGGCAATCCTACTGAATTGAATGAGAACCTTAGAGGATTCTCCAGAGATCTCTCTTCTCCCCTTTGGCCATAGGGAGAAGACGGTCAGCCCCTATGAGATGTGAGCCTTTGCCCTGACGCCTCCAATAGTAGTAGAAATAGAGTTCTGCTCTTTCCAAGTCACCAAGCTCACTGTGTAGTTTGCTGTGGCATTCTCCGATCACGCTGCTTGCTTCCCTCTAACATATCTTCCCCTAGTACTCACCCGGAGTCAGGAGTGGATAGGGAGTGGGTTCAGCAGGCAAGACACCTCACTCCACACTATGCTTATCCGGAAGGCACCTCAGAGGTTCAGCAAAGCTAGAGGCAATGCTCCATATTTGCCCCCTTTCCACATCATGAACTGAGAATTAGCTCAACTTTCATGGGAGTGGGGAGCATTTGCTGGAAGGCTAATAGGCAGGGGTGGTCCTGGCTCAAAATGAATGAGCCTAGGACTTTCAGGCAATGACTCCTGCTAACAGAACTGTGCATCAAGAGAACTTGGCAATGGTATTAGAACATTTCCTTGTTGCTGTGATAACAAAGCAATTTAAGGGAGAAAGGGTTTATTCTGGCTCACAGCTGAGGTATGGCAGGGAAGGAAGGTATGGCGGTAGAACCTTGAAGCAGTTGGTCACACTGCATCCAGAGTCAAGAAACTGACTAATGTTGGTGGCTCAGCTTGCTTTCTCCTTTTTATTCAGTCCAGGGCCTCAGCCCATGGAATGGTGCCACCCACAGTCAAGGTGAGTCAACTCAGTTAGGGTGACTTGTCCTACTTCAGTTTACCTTAGACAGATAATCTTTTGTTTTGCGTTTTGTTGTTGTTTTTGAGACAGAGTTTCTCTGTATAGTCCTGGCTGTCCTGGAACTCACTCTAGATCAGGCTACCCCCGAATTCACAGATATCCACCTGCCTTTGCCTCTGAGTGCTGGATTAAAGGTGTGTGCCACCACTGCCCAGCTTAATCAATCTTTCACAGGCATGCCTTGAACTAACCTGTCTACACAGTCCCTCATAGGCATGATACTGTTAGGTTGAGGGTATTAACCACCATAGCCACCTACACAGGTGACATTAGATGTGCTCTCCCAGAGGTGCCACGGGACAGAACTGAAGGCACCGGGCAGCTGTGAACTGGAGAGTGGTACGACTGCTTCCAGCCCACAACAAGGCTCTTCTCTAGGTGCTCACAGGCTCCTAACAAGATCTTCCTCACCAGTCTTCCTTTTTAAAAATTACTTTTGAGGTGCTGGGGATTGAACCAAGGTCTTGTATGTCTAAGCTGTACCACTAAGCCATGCTCCTAGGCTTAGTAGTGTCATTAAAGAACCAGCTCTGCTTTATCAGGCCTTTGATCTCGGCTATTAAGAGACTGAGCCAGGAGGGTCACAAATTCAAGATCCCCTGGGCTGCAGAGACAGTTCAACACCAGCCTGGGCAACTTACTGAGACCTTGTCACAAAATAAAAAGGAAAACATGGCTGAGGGTACAGCTCAGTAGTAGAGTGCTTGTCCAGCACATTTGAGACGATAGAATCAATCCCCTAATACTGAAAGCGGGGAGGGGAGATATGACATAATTGTTTTCATTAATTTTTGCTTTTATCTTATTTTCTTCCACAGCAGCCCTGGAGAATCCAATAAATACCTAACCCCTGCCTCCTGTACTCTCCCCTCAAAAAAAAAAAAAAAAAAAAAAAAAAAAGGCCTGGAAATGCCTCTTGTGTACTGACCATGACTGGCACACACCTATAAATCTCCAAGACAAATCCAGCTGTAGAGTAGCAACTTAAGTTCTCACTCCAACATCAGTGTAGATCACAGGCCAACAATCTGCACATGATGCCCCTGGACACACAGGTGAGAGAAGTAGACCCAACAGACTAGGACGCTGTCCCAAGGGACCTATGGTAAAGGCCACTGCTCTGAAGGCTCAGAGCTCTTAGGGGTCCTAACACCAGGCTTCTCCAAGATGGCAAATGACAGACTGGCCTTCTAGATAATGTAGGATACCTCAAGTTTACCTGAGGCCCTGACTCAGGACCTCCCTTTAGTTCAGTTTCCTTCCAATGTATTCAAAGGAACCCAGCACGCACTACAGCAAGGACCCTGAGACCTCTACCACCTCAGACAAGCCCACTCCTGAGAGAAGAATCTGTCATCTGCTCAAGAAAGGCAGATAGATGCAGGGTGCTTTTCTGTCCACTAATAAGGATAGATTTCCTTAGAAGAAATCACCTTCAGTGGGTCTTGAACTGCAGATTTGATCTAAGATCCCACAAAGGCCACTAGTCTGTCCCTAAGGCCTACTTCCATGCTGAACCCCACCCCAGCACAGAAGGCACAACTGACCCAGCAGCACATCCTAGCTCACATTAGGGATGCCCAATTACTTCCCTCACAACACAGACAGCCATGTGACTCACCCTCAGCAGTAAAGACCTCTTCCAGCCTAGACAATGAGACAGCTGGAGTGACCACTTCAGGCCTTGCCCCAGATCCTGATGACAAAACTGCCGCCAGCCCCACCCAAAGTACCTTCCCAGACTGTATTAACCCCAGTGAGAAACAAGTAAGCACTCAGCTCACGAAAGCCGCAAGTACTTTGAGGAGATATGATGCTACCAGGTGCAGCCAAATCACCCCTTCCTATAAACCATCTTGGAGACACAGAATACCTGACAGTGTTGACAGAGAGCAAAAGGCAATTCCCAAGTCACAAACAGTTCAAATTTAGATTTATTTAGTAGTCTTGTTTGAAAAACATACAACCCTGGGACAGCAATTCTCTCAACACACCCAGTCCTTGTAAGAAGCAGCTTTCAGCTGAGAGACTCGTGCAAACACATCAGGGGTTTCTGGAACTCAAGAACCAAAAGGAAGACTTCCAGGGAAAGCCTCAACCATCAAGACATCGGCTACACAAAGCAGCAGCTCACATCTTGCAGGTGAGAGCAGGGACACATGCAACTGAAGTCCTCAAGCATGCTAGGCAAGCACTCTACCACTGAGCTATAACCCCAGCTTAAAAACTGTTAAAAACTTAAAAAAGGTAGGCTCGTTAGATGGGCTAGTGGGTAAAGGCACTTGCTGGCAAGCCTAACAACCCAAATTCAATCCCCAGAACCCACATGATAGGGAACTGACTCCCACAGGCTGTCCTTTGACCTCTGCTCCTCCACGCAATAAATAAATGATTTTTAAAAAGGTTTTAGACTTATTATCTTGTGTGTGAGTGTTTCGCCTACATGTACCCATGCATACCACATGCATGCAGTGCTCTCAGAGGCCAGAAGAGGGCACTGGATCTCCTGGAACTGGAGTTATGGATAAGCCATCATGTGGTGCTGGGATCCAGGTCCTCCGCAAGAGCAACAACTGCTCTAACCCACGCCCTATCTCTTAAGGAAAGGAACCAGCTAGCTCTGGAGGGCAGCCACACTCAAGTGCTCCAGCAGGTGAGAACTCACCAAGCCCTTCTCAGTAGGACAAGTGGACCAGTCCAGGTAAGGGTATGCCCACGAGTACCTCAATGTTCTATTTATAATCTAAAAGCTTCAGACACTCATTTTGTAGGGCCCAGGAAGACCATCAAAGTACAAAGATCCACCCCAGGATTCAGAAACAGGGTTCTGTGGACCCAGGAGAGCAGTAGCTACAGGTTCACAGTTCTTGGACCAATCAGGTTGCCTAGGACAGCCCTGCTGTCGTCAGTACTTGGTCCTTAGCCCTTCTTTTGGAGATAAATATCTTACATCTCAGAAGTAGCCTCTGACTAATGAATCTCTGGGAGTGGGGATGCCTGTAGGCCTGGTTGTACAGAGTAATTCCTTCCTCAGTAAACTGGACAGAGATGCACCTGTCAGACTCTGAGCAGAGTCTGCCCTAGCTCAGCAGAGGGCTTCAGTGGAGCTGAGACTTCACAGCCCAGCACCTCCCTCTGCACAGGAAAGGGGGTGGGGTGGGGAAGCACAGCTAGAAAGAGCAAAAGGAAACAGCGCATGCTTATAGCACTAAGGGGGAAAAAAAAACAAAACAGACCTGAGGAGTTCCCCTAGGCTCAGCCCCAATTTCTCTGCAGGCTCCTGGGCTTGTAAAATTTCTATATGGAGGCTGGCTGAGAGCCAGGGTACTCTCGGGGGCCTAGGAAGGGGATCTGTGGAAGACCCTCCCACAGGTGGGGCCAAGCCTGGAAATGAGGCCATTTCAAGACCAGTGGACAAACCAAATCAAGCTCTCTCTTTTATACCAGACTGGGGTCTCAGACAAAGAGCACAGCCAAGATACCCCCAAGTAGAGGGAGACAAGTCTGACCTTGTAATTGCTGCACAGGACTGCATCAAACTCAAAGAAGCAAACGACACAACTTTTCTGGGGCATCAAGATCAATGCACAGGCCATCTGGCCCAGGCCACTGTTCTGAATCTTCAGGGGTTCAAAGTCTTTTCAAAATAAACCAGAAGCCAGAACATGCCATCATCCCCAAGTTAGGCATAATCCCTCAAGGCCCTCCTCACAGGGCAGCAGTCCTATTATAGAGGAGGGACAGGGCTCACAACAGGCAGGCTTCCTGCCATGACCCAAGCAGGATGACACACAAAGACTGCAGTTACCTGGGAAGATCCAGACAACTAGGGTGCTGTGCTTGCCTCACAAAGAACATATATCCTCTAAGAGCCAGGGATGGGACAGGTGTCGTCACACACCACTCACAGGTAGTGATTGAACCAAGCTGGCTTCCCTCATTTCCGAGAGGATCCTCATAGCTTCTCACTCTAGTACCCTCTGTCACTGCCACTGTTCTCCTGGGGTTCAGTAGTGGGGCCATGGCAATCCTGAGGCCCCTTCAAGTTTCACAAGCAGACCCGTTAGGAGACCAGCGGGCACAGTGACCCATCAGCCTTTGAGAGCCCCACCTGGAATCTCACTTCTACATGCTAGGTTGAGCAGTGGTTCTCAACCTTCCTGACACTTCGACCCTTTAATACAGTTCCTCATGTTGTGGTAAGCATCAACCATAAAATTATTTTTGTTGCTTCTTCATAGCTGTAATTTTGCTATAATTATGAATCATAATGTAATATCTGTGTTTTCCAATGGTCTTAGGTGACCCCTGTGAAAAGGTCATTTAACCCCCAGCAGGGTCACAACCCACAGGCTGAGAACTGCTGTTCATCACTGAGATTGCCAACTGTGAGGAATAAACACAAGATGGCTCCGATCTGAGACACTGGCCTCTGAGTAGGAAGGGGTGTTGTCACGTGACGAATCACAAGCATGCAGAGACAGTACCGGCTTCCAAGTCCACATACAACTGGTCTCCCAACACCTGACAAGGAAGCTAACGGAGTCAGATAACCGCTCATAGTACAGGGTCTGGCAGCACCTTGGGACACACCACGAGCACAAGAGAAGCACAGAGCCTATGGTGGGACACAGGCATGAACCACCATGGTCCCCACTGGCAAAGCAGCTTCCCTAACCAGAACTATCTCCTTCTTTCCCAGGAAGCTTTAATCGTCTTCTTTTCACAACTAAAAATGGGCCAGGATCCAGCAGAGGACAGTGGCAAGGAAGGCTCAGCATGAAAAAGAAAAGCAGCTACCATCCAGTGTACCTTGTGACCACCCCTTTCTCAGTTCCCTACAAGATCCTGGTAGGGGTCGTCAAATTCACGTGGCTTTGTGTTAACAGTACCTCCAAGACTAGAAAGGATTAAAAACTCACAAAGACCTTTATGTGTTTTTATTTACTCAATAAAAATCTTTAAGAAGGGAAATAGGCAAAGATTAAAATAGAACTCATAAACCAAATCAAGCCTCACCACAAAAATGTTAACACTTGGCAAACAGCTGAGCATGGTGGTACATACCTGCTATGCCAATAATCACGGGACAGAGGCAGGAGGGTCAGGAGTACAAGGCTATCCTCAGTTACAGATTGATTGAGTTCTAGGCCAGCTTGGGCTATTGGAAACCTGGGCGGGGGAGTATGAACCAGGGCAGGGGAATGGTAGAGGGGAAGAGAAGGAGAACAGAAACTGTTGTTTTCCTTTGCAGTACAGCTCCATGGTAAAATGTGTACTTATATATGCATGGCCTTGGGTTAATCTATCAGTCTCAAGCATTCTTTAGGTACAGAGGTCACCCTGCCTATGCAGACTGGACATGAGTGGGGAGCTAACTGGATTTACTAATGTGCAGAGGTGCTCATTGTGGCCATGACCCTGATGAGTAAGACCACTGTGCCAGAAATCATGTCCCAAAGCTGCCACACTGCAAAATGCTAGCCCTTCCCTTCCTAGGGGTCAGGCAGCAGCATGATGATCCCTGAGATCTTCTACAAAGTGGAACTCCTCAGGCTCTTGATAGAAAAGTTGCTACAAGTCCACAACCCCCTCTCCACCCAGTGGAAGTGCCTACAAAAAGCTAAGAAAAGGTCATGGATCAAGGTCCCATCTTTAGAAACACATCCTCACAGAGAACTTATCAGTTCTTATCTTAAAACATTTCTACTGTCCACCAGCCTCGACTCAGTTCTTCTCTTGCCCTGGTTTAGGGCAGAACAGTTTATCAGAGGTTACCAACAACTTATACCCATCAACAGATGCAGGGCTTGGACTTTCCATCTCCAGGCAGGTGAAAGAATAAGCAAAGAGCCACACTGGCCTTTTCCTGCTTTCCCTGACTAAGCAAGCCTTCCCAGGTCCAGTACTGAAGTTCCCAGGCTAGTCTTGGAAGTGATCCACTGCCTGAGGTTATGAGTCCCACCCACTAAAAAACTAGAGCTAGCAGAGCAGAGAACACAGAAATCAATCTCTCTCTCTCTCTCTCTCTCTCTCTCTCTCTCTCTCTCTCTCTCTCTCTCTCTCTCACACACACACACACACACACACACACACACACACACACACACACACACACCCCTCCCCTCCCCTCACACCACCCATCTCTTTCATAACAATCCACTGAACTGGGGAAAGTGGGCAGGGTCTTAGCTAGAGGCCCCAGCCAGCTACTGTTGCTAAAAGTAATGGGCAAAGCTGAAGCCAGACACTCCAGTACATCCCTGCAGCCAGCTGAAGACCCCTTCTTCATCTGTCACCAGGACAAAGGGCCAAATGGTTTCAGGGGTCATCTCAGGAAGACTGCCCCCATGACATTAGCACTTTGAATTGGTGGCAACCTAACAAATGTCTGTGTTTTCAGGTGTTCTCCTGTCTATTTGATTATTTTTACTACCACTAAGGCAGTTTCCCTGATTTAAGACTCAGAAAACGAGTACCCTCAACATTTAACAGACCCCAGGGAGCCTCTCAGGGCAGGAGGAGGCACAAAAAAAGACCCAGACATAATACTGACAAGTCAAGATGCTAGAATAAAACAGGAAAAGGCTCTGGTCATGATAAAACAGTCAATTCCCTTAAGGGCAATATTTGTGAGACAGTACTTAAGGAGCTTGAGACAAAAATATGAACCAGCTCACTCTTCACTACAGAAGTCACAGACAGTCTATGCAGTCCAGAGGAGATGGAGACACAGCTGTCCTAGGACAGCCATGGCCACCAGGCACTAGGAGCAAAGGCAGCCCACTAAGACTGAGGACTACTCACCTTTACATTTCGATGTTGTCTTAGAAGGGAACCTCTGCCTCTGTTGGCCAGCCTTTGAATTCGGGCACTAACACATGTCTCCATTTTCAGGTGCTGTCCTGGCTATCTGATTATCTTTACTACCACTAGCCGGTACTTGTTAGTATCCCGAGTTTGCTCAATTTTTTTAAACAGACACACACTGAAGTCAGCTTTCCCTTTTTCCAGTGACCAGCTGTGGCCATAAGCACCTTTACCCCTGCACCACTTCACCAGCTAGTTTGCTTGATTTTTAACATCATTTCTAGGCTACTCGAACACTTAACCTTGGTGGCTTCAGATTCGGACCATTCAGTGGATTTTTAATCCCCTGAAGGCTGGGCCCTGTCAAAGGTCCATTCCCCATGGTCTGTGCAGAGGGCAAAGGGTCGTGAGAACTTGAAAGACACAATAAAAATCAGGGCAGTGACCTTTTGAACTGGACTCTTTACAGGGTGAAGGCCTGGAGAAAACAGTGGCCAGGGGCACGCAGTGCCTCAACCTCTTTCCAGAGTTCGGCTGCCCCTGCACCTGCAAGTGGGGGAGGCATGCAGGGGACAAGTCCTCTCCCCCAGAAAAGGATCACAGCAAACAGACTCTGCCCTCCCAGTTGTTCTGTGGACCAGGTGTGTCTTAAAAACCACTCTCTGGAAACACTGCCAGTCCTCCCCAGGGTGCTGGCCTCCTGAGCCATCAGCACAAATGTTTCTTGAAACTTCCATGTCCCTCAGTAACTGGCCTGGATATCAGGGAAGGGAGCAGTTGGTGTCCCCAAAGCCCCCAGGCATGAGGGGGTGGGTGGGGGGCTTGAAAGGACAAAGGTTTCTGTAGGGACAGAGCAAATCAGCCTAAAAGCCAGCAGCAGTGGGGTCACTGCTTGTCAGCTGAAGATCAAAAGTTTGAGGCACGATGGTGCATGCCTTTAATCCCAGTAGTTAGGAGATAGGTGTTGTCTGTCTGAGAGGCCAACCTAGTCTACAATAGTGAGTTCCTGGCTAGCCAAGGCTTCTTAGCAAGTCTTTGTCTTAAAAAAAAAAAAAAAAGTGGAGGAAGAGGAGATGATGAAATAACCTCTGGGGATAAGAGAGAGGCTGAATACTTCCTGCTCTTCCAGAGTTCAGTTCTCAACACCCATGCTAGGCTGCTTACAACTGCCTATAGCTCCAGCTCCAAGGGATCTAACACCTTCTTCTGTCTCCAGGCACCCTCACATACATGACATATATATACATAAATAAAATAATAAAAATCAATCTGTAAAATAGACCCCCACACACACAAAAAGACCAAATTTAACACTGCCTAAATAATCAATATAGTATAAGGAAGGAAAAAAGAAAGAACCTCTGGAGATCTGCCCCTGTGAAGAGTCTTTTCCCTGCCTGGCCTTGGGCATCAGAGGTTGGCTGTGATGTGGCCAAGTACAGGGCTCATGGTTGATAGGCAGCTCCTGCAGGCAGTGACAGGAGCAGTCTCTATCCTCCCATGCCTATTCCGTTGTACAGACTTCCTGCATCTCTCTCTGCACGTCCTCATGGGGGTGGTTTTGCACAGTTATAGCTGTACTCTGGCCATGTTTTTCCCTGTGACCAAGACAGTAAGGTCTTGTTAGCTCCTCACTGCCAGAGGGGAGGTTTCCCTATATACTAAGTTGAGAGCACTTGCCCAAAAGGCAAGCTGTCAGTCTGCCCAGGGCTCTTCTACTCTCTGTGGGTCTACCAAGGGGGTTCTGGAAGAAGCTGGTTACACTATCCTGATGCCAGGGGTTGGAATAGCCCAGGGATGGTGTTGTCTCAGATGCAGCCCTGGTAACCTAAGCGTCCTCTACTGGTCCCTGGAGGGTGGGAGGTGTGGCCACAGTAGTAGGCTTTGTTCTGTTTATGGGAGGTCAGCCGGCCACATGGGGGAGGGAGGCCTGTTGCCCCTGGGGGCTGCCATCTGGCAATTGTAAAAGGGGCAATCCACATTTTTGGAGGGGGGATGGTAGGGAACAAATTGCAGACGGGTCAGGAGGGCCCTCTGCCCCTGTGCCTCCCAGGCAGACACCTCTGTGGCCTTTCTTCCAGTGTCTGTGCCCAAGGTGAAAAGTTCAGGCTGTCCAGTCCCCAGGGAGGCTGGAGGTGGGGCAGTCTTGCAGAGAATCTAGCTGGCCACTCCTCACAGTTTTTCCTCCTGTTCCCTGGACCCTGGAGGCCTGGGAGGGTTAGCCTGTGCAAGTTCTAGTGAGTACTTGGCAAGATTTTCCGGCTGGGCTAGCATGGGACAGATAAATTCACACCCACACCCCCGGGTCTCCTTGGGCTGTAATGAGCTTGTGCAGAGCCTGATGGGGTTGAGCACACACCATTTGTGGACCCTTCTCATAGCCAATCAGCCCAGTCGCTCTGCTTGCCTTGCTTCCCCGAAGTCTAGGAATCATCTCACGGAGTCTGTTGGAGAGGCTCAGTGAGCATGCAAAAGTGGTTTGCAAAATGTGCCTCACCCCCACTTTCCCATGTTTCTCCTGTCTGACAAGTAATCTAGCACTGGCTAGTCATGATCTCCGCCCCCCACCCTGCCCCTTTTAAAAAGACAGGGCCTCACTATGTAGTCTTGGCTGGCTTGGAACTCACTATGTAGACCAGGCATGTGCCACCACAGCCTGCAATCCCAGAGATTATTTCTATCAGCAAACCATGTTAAAGCTCACCAGCAATGCCTCCTTCTCCCTTCTTGAGTGCCACTCTCCGTGGCAACAAACCTCATTAACACCCAAGAAACACATGCTCCTAAAGGCACTCCAACTCCAGCTCATGGACCAACTCTACTTCAAGAAATGACTGACACAGAAAACAGCCTCACAAGAGTTAGCTCACCTGGATCCCTGGCTAGCATCAGAGACCTTGCTGGGCTACCCCGTCTAAGTCATACTGCCTTTTATCACTGAAAAACTCACTATTATCCCAAAAAGATGCTTCTTTTGGCTTATCTTGTCCAAACAGCTAAAAATCAGACCCTTCTCTTCTGTACCCACTGAAGAAGGAAATCAAAGCACAGCAGAACACACAGCCAGTCCTCATCCTTCCCTGTTGTGGTCTCTCCTACAACAGTGCCCCTGCCTGCCCTGCAGTAAGCGGTCTTATTTGAGAAGCAGGGACTAGAAAGCCTGTGTGCACTAGGGATGATTCTCTCCTGTGTGCACTAGGGATGATTCTCTCCTGTGTGCACGAGGGATGTACCTCTCACACATCCCTTGAACCTGTAGGTCCCCTTGGGGAGCTGTTTGTCCCCAGGTCACCCATTCAGGAACATGCATAGCACCTCTTATCCAGCATGGAGTAAGTAGCCACACACTCAGCACCTTATTCTACATCTAGGAGTGTTCTGTGAGCTATACCTGGCTAGACAGACCATCCAGCTGACTCCAAGGACAGCAGAGAATAAGACAGAGTCAGGGCCCAAGAGCAAGCCAGGCACACCTGAGCACAGGCACCCACTCCATGAAGTATCAAAAGTGTTCTGAGCTCTGGGAAAGAGATCCCAAGAGAGTAGCCGGGCCTAGAGGCTTTAATCCTAGCACTCTAGAGGCAAAGACAGGCAGATCTCTGAATTTAGAAGGCCAGCATGCTCTCCATAATGAATTCCAGGCCAGTTAGGGGGGAAAAAAAACCTGTCTCAAAAATAAAAAAATTTAAAGAGAGACTATAATGAGCATAGTTAAAAAGAATGCCTTTAGACATGGTAAAAATAGCTTAGGCCAGGCGGTGGTGGCGCACGCCTTTAATCCCAGCACTCGCGAGGCAGAGGCAGGAGTATCTCTGTGAATTCGAGGCCAGCCTGGTCTACGGAGTGAGATCCAGGAAATGTGCCAAAGCTACACAGAGAAACGTTGTCTCGGGGGAAAAAAAAGAATCTTAGTCAGGAACCCAACTACACCCAAGCCTGCACCTGATAACCAGAACCTAGGACATCATTTACTCAAGATAACTAGACACATGACTAGAACTCACAATCTATAAGCAGAGACCAAGAGCAATGCTCTGCTCTGTACATCTTCAGAACTGCTAGAGACTGTTAGAGAGATACCACTTTGATCTGCCCTGAAGCTAGAGTCTCCCCCAGGATCCTGACCCTTGAACCAGAAACTACCTTCCAAGAGAGAGTAGCCCTGTCCTTTAACAGATATGTCACACAGGTGAGCACCCATGAGGAGAGAGGCTTAGGACCACAGTGAGCAATGAACTCTGTGTGACGACACTCAGTACAGTAAAATATAACTTTTGTTATACAAACTATGCATGTCTACCTTCTTCTCGCAAAACAGAAGGCACAGGAGCTACCTAGTTGCAAGGCTTTCATCTAGGTTCCAAAAGCTGTACCATAATAGCACAAAGTGACAGGACCTGATTCAGATTTCTTACAGCCTCCTACCACAGGTGGTCCCAACTAGGAATGGAACCAAACCATACCTCTGAAAGGTGTTGCAGGCTACCTAGGATCTATCTGTGTGTTCTTTGGAGAACCAACTCATTGTCACTGCACTCAGTGTTCTAGAATAGTCTGGAAGCAGCAAGACCACAAATCAACCCCTTACTTCTGGATGCCCAAGTCACTAGTGTTCCCTGAAGGTCTACCTACCACCGCCTCTGGCCCCAGAAGCCAGTTTGGAAGTACAACAGAGTATTTGGCACCTCCTTAGAACAAGACCATTCTGGCCCTGGGGCTGCCCTGCAGCCCCTTAAAGTTCTTGCTCCCTAAGAACACTTCATAATACAGTGCTATCCTCAGGCCTAGCCTAATCCTAAAGCCACCCACTCTCCTACTCTGAAAAGACCTTGATATGAATGTAGCATGTGATTGCAAAGGGCCATCCCCAGCAACACACCACATACTGGGTCAGACCTTCTCATCACTCCACAGCAGTTTATGCAGCACAGATGAACCCCTGCTCCACACTGAAAGGCACTATGCTGCCTGGAATTTTCTGCAAACAAACCAAAAAAATTCTATTTCATCTCTGCTCAAGCTGAATTTCAAATGGCCCTTGGTGATCCCCCTTCCTATCACCAGCTCCACCATTAGCATTGCCTGTTTTTGCAGATGTTACTGGACCCCATACTTGTTAAAAAACCAACAGAGCGGTGGCTCAATGCAGTTGTTAGCCTGAATAGTCAAAATCATGGCACTTTGTTCCTAATCAATCTCGACTAAAACTGAAAAGGCAGTAATGAAGATGTTAACAAAACGAATTTAATGCAGCCAAAATTATTGCAAAAGGAAAACATCCACTCAGAATGGATGTGCCAGTCAGCACAATTCAGACATTTTTTTTAAAACCTGCTACTGCAGAGCATGACTTGCTTACCTTCTCCACATCAAACCAACACCCCCCACCCTCATCCCAAGGTCCTCTCTCTCCAAACTCTCAAGTTATTCCTGGGTTTTGTAGACTTCAGTCCTAGAGTAACTGGGCAACTTTCTCAAAACACTGTAAGAGTGGCCCAGGGAGGGAGGCCTGGTGGCTGCAAATGTCCAAACCAGGTGTGATGACATTAATGAGAAGAATGCCTGACTAGAGAGCTGGAGTCCTAACTGGATGAGGCAACAGCCACACTAGGGTGACAGTCGCCAGCCGGAGCCCGTTCCCTCTCCCCTGCACAGTCTGTAGGTTGGCAGCAGGGAGGGATCATATAACACGCAACTCAACTGGCAAGACTCAGAGGGTCCCAGGCTAGGGTGGAACAAAAGGCTCCAGAGGTTAGTGGCACCAAAATTCATGGGACAGGGCAAAAAGTGAGCCACAGGGGTCCCAGGTCTGCAAGGTCCTCTAGAATTCAACAAAATCCTGGCCCAGTGTTTACAGGCATTTTGGGAGATTAGGAAATAGAGAACAGGCCCAGGGGCTCACACTTGCTGGGAGTAGTCTATCCTCACCCAGAAAACAGGAAACCCTTCAAATTCACAGGGTCTTGTTCCTCTGGAAGGTCTGCTATGGTAATGGGGAAGAGCACTACTAAACCCACATTTAGACCCACCGAAAACAAAAACCATAAAACCAAAACCCAAAAGACTGAAATTCCTCCAAATAACTGCATCCCAAGATGAAACTCAAGAGGGTTCATATAAATAAAAGAGATTCTCCATGCAAACAGGTAAATTCTAAAATACTGGCATCCAAGAAAGAGAAGACTGTAAACTGTAACAAGGAAAATGGTCCATTATCTGAAAAGAGCCAGAGCCAGCACAGTGACAGACAGACAGCACTAAATAAAGCTACACTTCCAGTTGAGCTCCTTGTATTTAAATACCAGTGAACGACTAATAGCAAGACCCCCAAAATCAAATCAATGGAGATAAAAATAACAGGGGTACCACAGAAAAGAAGACTCAAGATCCTGTACACACACAGCAACAGAATCACCCAATGAACAGAGGAGGCTCCAGAAGACAAGCACTGCTCCAATACAGCCCAATGCACGAAGTAACTAAGGCACCTAAAAAGACAGCTGTGTGCCTGTGCACAAAAAAGAGAAAAAACAAAACTGTAGAAATAGTATCTAAAACAATATCCAAAAAACTTTCTAGATTTAAACTATTTTATAAACCCCAAACATACAACCCACAGTGGAGGAAATCATGATCAGTGCTCATTTGTTGGCTCAGAGTGGATCGTAAAGAGGTGTTAGGTACAAAGGGCAAGACGATGAGAGCTGACCTCTGGAAACAATATACTCAAAAAGACCAAGGCAGCCAACTCCACAAGTTCTCCTGCAAACACAGTCTACTTGCTAAAATAATCAACTTCAAGGCACAAAACAAAAGACTTCAAGAGATTCAAAAGGATCTGGATCAGACAAAATGTGTTATCTGACCACAGGGAATTCAATTAGCAATTAGTAACAAGTATCACTGGACATCTCAAATACGTGGAAACTAAACCACACACTTCTAAACAGCCCGCATATGAAAAGAAGCAACCAGAAGAGCACCCTGAAGAGGGTGGAAATGACAAGAGATGTGTGCAATGCCACAAAGCAATTCTTAAGACAAAGCACCAAAAGGCAGGCTTCTGGGAGCCGGTGCCTGTGGTGTGAGGCCTTGTGCAGTCTTGGTGCAGTGGGGAGGGGCTTGGACCTGCCTAGGCTCAGCGTGCGGGGCCCTGCTGACTCCCTATGGGAGACCTTGATTTGGGGGATGTGGGGATGTGGGGTGGCTTGGGAGGGTGGGCTGGGGGGTGGGAGGAGGGAGGAGGTGGGATCTGCGGGTGGTATGTAGAGTGAGTAGAAAATTTCTTAAAGAAAAATGGAAAAAAAAAGAAAGAAAAATTAAATAAAAAATGCTATACGTTGCTTGGGTTAGAATTTAGCAAGCAGGGAAAATATAGGCTGTTTTGAAAACTTTCATGGAATGCATACATTATTTGTAATTTAAATTATAATAAAATTGATTACCAAAGGGGGGCGGAGACAAAGCACCAAATGTTGTACTGGAGAAGGGAGCATGACTTGGTATTCAATTTAAAAGTCTAAAGCTAGGAGGCAGAGGCAAGCAGATCTCCATGAGTTCAAGGCCAGCCTGGTCTACAAAGTGAGTTGCAGGACAGCCAGGGCTGTTACACAGAGAAACCCTGTCTCAAAAAATAAATAACAACCTAGAAAAAGAATAAAATTAACCAAAGTAAATCAAAGAAAGTATAATATAAAGTTCAAAATGTGAACAAAGAAATAGGAAAAATTAAAGACAATCAATAAAACCAAAAGCTAGTTCTTTGAAAGATCCTTGATGGTAACAAAATTTAGGCAGGGCAAGAGGAGCTCATCACAAGAGGGGAAGGCTGCACCCCACTCGTCAGAGGAGGGTCAGGCTGGGAACACAACCCAAGGACCAGGACCTGAACTTGATTCCCCAAAACCTGTGTTGAAGAGGTGCAGATCTAGGGCTCCGGTCTACAAGCGCGCGCGCATGTGCGCGCGCGCCAACCAAGTGGGGTGGGGAGTGGGTCATGTCCGAATGGCAACTCAGTGGACTGGCCAAATTACCATCTAATATTACTTAACTCTCTCTTTTTTCTTCTTCCCCAAGACAGGGTTTCTCTGTAGTTTTGGTGCCTGTCCTGGATCTGGTTCTGTAGACCAAGCTAGTCTCGAACTCACACAGATCTGTGTCATGTCATGTCCCCCGCCCCTCCCCCCCCCCCCCAGTGCTGGGATTAAAGGCGTGTGCCACCACCAACCAAGAGTAGCTAACCTATGGGCTGCAGAAGCTATAAGCCTGCCTATAGCACCAGACTAACCCAGCTTCCTGCCAGCTTTTACCAAACACTCAGAAAAAAAAAAATTATTTCTTCACATTTATGAAGAGAGGACACTTCTTAATAATCCAAAACTCAAAAATCCAAAATTTCAGGGGGGAAAAAACATTCCAACTACAGACTAGCTACCATGCCCTTCATGAAAACTACTTTAGAGTCCTTAGCTGGCAAGCCGGCTCAGAGAGTAAAGGCATTGTTTCCAAGTCCAGTGATCCGAGTTTACTCTCTGGTACCTACATGATAAAAGGAGAAAAACAACTCCCAAGTTGTCTTCAAACTTCCATACAAACATCGTGGCTTGTATATAAGCCCACATACATACATACATACATACAAACAAATAAATGTAATAAATTTAAATAAGTAAACAAATATTTTTCATCACTCACCATAATCAATCTGACAAACTCCAACATCCATTCATGATAAAAAGTACACCAGTGGCCCAGAGTGATGACAACCACCTACAATCCCACAATTGGGAAGCTGAGGCAGAATGATCACAAACTCCAGGCTAGCCTGGGCTATACAGTAAAGACTCCATCCCAAAAAGAAACCTACAAGGGCTCAGTGGTTAAGAGCACTGACTGCTCTTACAAAGGACTCAGGTTCAATCCCCAGAACCACATGGCAGCACACGAATGTCTGTAACTCCAGTTCCAGGGGATCTGACACCCTCATACAAACGTACATACAGGCAAAACAACAATGCACATAAAATAAAAAGAAGTAAATAATTTTAAAAAGAAAAAGGAAACCTACAAACCCTATTCGAGTTAGGGACTTTAGCCAGGCTGTGTAGGTCACATGATCAACACACAAAAGTAAACTGTACCACAACACATCAATCATTGATTTTTCTTTTCTTTTTTCCTTTCTTTCTTTCTTTTTTTTTAAAAGAAAGAGGAGAGGAGAACTTGTGAGGTCAGCATGACAAAGGGTGTGGAAGACCTGTGCACAGAAAATTACAAAATACTCTGAGAATGATGGAAAGCAGCCTAGGAAAGAGAGCTCTGCCCTCTATCACCAGACAGAGAAGTTAGGATGTCAGCTCTTCCCAAAACCTGAATCCATCCACAAAACCAACACAGAACCTGAGCAGGGTGTTTTGTTTTTTTGTTTTGTTTGTTTTGTTTTTCAAAGAAATCAACAAACAGATCCTAAAATTCCTATGGAAATGCAGAGTCCCAGACAGAGTAAATGTGAAAAGGAGTGAGGGGGTAAAAGGTCCCTGACTTCAAATGCTTGAAAAGCTCCACTGACAAACACACATGAACCACTGCAGTCAGGTGAAGAAGTGACCACAACAGCTGGCTCTAGTGCCCACACAACTGCACAACCAGATGGAAAATAATGAACCCAGACCACACTTTGTACACACACAAAAATAAGCTTAAAGCAGACCACAGGCCTAAGCAGAAAAGCTTAAAAGCTTTACACTTTCTGCCGGGTGATGGTGGTGCACAACTTTAATCCCAGCAGAGTGGGATCTCTGTGAGTTCAAGGTCCAGTTCCAGAACAGCCAGGGTTATACACAGAGACCTTGTATGGGGAGTGGGGAGCTTTATACTTTCTCAAAGAGAACAGACAACACTCCCTGAAACCTTAAACCATGGAAAGATGCCTCAAATTGGGAAACTAGCCTCAAGAACAAATGAAAAACTGGACGGAGGAGAGGCAGATCACAGGCAGGGAGTAAACACAAACGTGGGCTACAGTTGGATTCCACCAAGGAAACAGAAAACAGAGGTCAGCCCAAGCAACAACCAAGGTAACAAACACTTCATCAAAGACTCTGCAAAGAGAACAGTAAGACATTCAAAAATAACACCAGACACTTGTTACCAAGAAAACTTAAGTGACTCTAACAGAGAGCTAGAGAGGACCTGGAACTGTGAAAGGGTATGACCATTTTGGAAGACATACTGAGAAACAAAAGTATAATTCAGGCCAGGAGGCAGTGGTGCATGCCTTTAATCCTAGCACTCAGGAGGCAGAGGCAGGCAGATCTCTTTGAGTTTGAGACCAGCCTGGTCTACAGAGCAAGTTCCAGGACAGCCAGGGCTGTTTCAGAGAAACTGTCTTGAAAAATCGAGGTGGGGGGTGTCGGGGTGTGGACAACAAATAACTAGAATCAAACTTACTAACAGGTGAATGAATTAAAAATGGACACATGTATCCATACAACCAGATTCCATCTAGTAGTAACAAGGAACCACACAGATGCTTTCCACAGTATTTCAAAGTTTCTCAAAAAATTTAAAAAAACCATTATTATATGGATGCGTTTTGCATATGGCAGGAATGAAGCAAACATCTGCAAGGGTGAGAGGTGCCAGGTCTCAATGAATACAGGAGTCACGGGTACTAGACTGGCTGGCTGGCTCATTATAGTTACTGTTTTACAAATATGTATGTACAAAAAGATAGACTTCAAATGCATAAAGAGCTGGAGATGGAGCTCAGTTGGTATGGTGTTTGCCTAGCATGAGTGAGGCACTGGATTAGACCCCCATCACCAAATAAACCAGGTACATTGGGACATGCCTGTAATGCCAGTCTACTCAGGAGGTAGCAGCAAGAGAATCAGGAGTTCTAAGTCATGGGCTATATTCAGAATTCAAGAACAGCCTGGCTACAGAAGACACCCTGAATTAATAATTGAATGAACTGCAGCTTCTTTCTTGTTAGTTATACTTCAAAAAGCCCTTTGAAATAATTATGTAGCTATCACCCCAGCTGGACCCTTCATAGCTAGATTTTGATTTGTTCTACAGCTTTAAGTATTCTCCACAGGTCAAGACCCTAGCAGCAAAAAGTCACCATTTCTTCTTCTATGAACAGTAATTCCAAATATATCCTTTTCCATCCCAAAACATTTCACAAAAACAAGGCAGTACAGTTTTGCAATCACATCTTTTCTAGATCACTATAAAGGGCCAAATCAGTGTGTGTGACTTTGGGGACATGTGTTCTGACTCACAGCTCCAACTCTGCTGTGGTATCACAAAAGCAGCCACAAACAGTACAGGCAGGAACAGACACAGCCCTGGACCTCTGAAATCTGTTTACTTAAGCAGGAAGGGCTACTGTGGCCCACAAAGCAGTAGTCACCACCACATTTCCTGGGAACTTGTCAGAAATACACATTTTTCAGGCCTTACTTCCAACCAAAGAATCTGGAACATACCACTTAAGCCACATTGTGGGCCAGCGTAGTGGCACACTCCTTTAATCCCAGCACTCAGGAGGCAGAGGTAGGTGGATCTCTGTGAGTTCAAGACCAGCCTGGTCTACAAAGTAAGTTCCAGGACAGCTAGGACTGTTATACAGAGAAATCCTGTAGATGTAACCAACAATCTTATTAAATAAGAAATACAGAAACAATGTAAAAGAGAAAGCCGAGAGGTCAGAGCTCAGAGCTAAAATCTCACCCTTCCTCCTGCCATGTCCCAGCTTCCCGAAAAAAAAAGCTATATCCTGTCTGTCAAAATCACATTTCAGTACAATTAGAATACCACCACAAAACCCTGTCATGGAAAACAAAAAAGAGAAAAAAGTCATATTGTGTCTGGTGATGGTGGCACATGCCTTTAATCTCAGCACTTGGAAGGCAGAGGTGGATCTCTGAGTTCAAGGCCAGCCTGTGTCTACAAAGTGAGTTCTGGAACAGCCAGAACTATACAGAGACCCTGTCTTGATTAAAAAACAACAACAAAAAGCAGCAGCAGCAACCATGGTATGACTCCAAAGCTCACACTTGAGCCTTTGGTCCAGAAAAACACAAGATAAACTGATCCAGACTCAAGCAGGAACAACCCTGGACCCAAGTGCCTGCTAAGAGCCACACGGGGCCTTGAACAATCAGTTCTGTCCACCACTCAGAGGTAAGCACTTGCCTGATAAGTACAAGACTCTAGGTTCCACCAAGCACAGGATGCAGGGAGATCATCAAGGGATAAGACCAACCAAGAGCACTGAAGGGGTGGAGAGAGTCAAAAACAGGAAAAGAAAAAAGGAAACCAAAGTTTGCTGTGATCCATGCTCTTGACTAAATGGCTGTTCCTGGTTCTTATCCTGAGGGTTGTGCTGGGGACAGAAACTGTGCACACTAGACAAGCACCGTCACTGAACTGCAGCCCCAGCCTCTGGCAAGAGTTTGAGCCTTTTTCATGAAACCACGCCCACGTGTCTTATAGTTGCCATTTTTTTCTTAATTCTGCACCATAAACAAAAGATTCTATGTTTAGCTATGCTCTGAGGACTGTTAAATCTTAGAATCCTAGAATGGGATATTTGAGTCATTCCTCCAAATATCACCAAGATTGTGCCTGCTACAGACACTGAGGTCAGGAATGCACACATGCACACAAATACAAAAATCATAAGACATAGCCGGGCGTGGTGGCGCACGCCTTTAATCCCAGCACTCGGGAGGCAGAGCCAGGCGGATCTTTGTGAGTTCGAGGCCAGCCTGGGCTACCAAGTGAGCTCCAGGAAAGGCGCAAAGCTACACAGAGAAACCCTGTCTCGAAAAAACCAAAAAAAAAAAAAAATCGTAAGACATTCTGAAAAGAGAAGTCCTGATTATCTGAGGACTTCTGGTTAAAGTCACAAATACATGGCATTAATGTACTTGCCATTTCAAATCACCACCTCCTCCTCCAATGCTTAAAATGTTACCTGGGCCAGTAAGATAGCTCAGCAGGTATAGGCACTCACCACCATGCCTGACAACCTGAGTTTGATCTCTGGGATCCACATGGTGGAAGAAGAAAATCAACTCCTACAAGTCCTCCACATGCATGCTTTGACACACTCACACATGCACAAAATAAAGCAAAATGTAATTTTAAAAAAATGTGTAACATTGACACCTACCTAAAAACTTGCAAATCCAGCTGCATGTGATATAAGATGCAGCAGCAGCACCAGCAGCACCACAAAACCCCCTAGCTTCACAGGATGGTGGGATGGCTCAAGTAAAGGTGCATGCCACTAAGTCTGATGACTGAAGTTCCACCAGGGAGACCTGTATGGTGTAAGGAGAGAACCAACTCCCTCATGTTGTTCTCTGGCCTCTATATGTACCCTGTAGCAAGTGCACACAAGTGAGCATACACATATATGTACACTCCTGAGTGTGAGTGAGTGAGTGAGAGAGTGAGAGAGAGAGAGTGTGTGTGTGTGTGTATGCGCACGCGCGGTGTACGTGTGTACACACACACACACACACACACACACACACACACACACACACACACACACACACACACAGGCCCTGACTACTTCAGCCCTGATAAGACCGTCAGGCCAAGAAGTGCCAACATGGAAAGAGATGCACGGAAAGGAGATGCAACATTAACCATGGAAAAGGAGTCAGAGGAAGCCAGAAAAGTAAATATCATTAAAAACGGTGACAAACAGGAAACAGTACAGTATATTCTAAAGACAGAAGCTTTTAGAGAGAGAGATAGAGAACTTCCTTTTAAAAATTGAAACAAAATTCCATAAACTAAAGTAGTCAGCTGAAAACAAAGTATTAGATGATAAGGCTGAGGTAATCTCCAGAAAACAGTACTAAGAGAGCAATGAGGAAAAAGCACCAGCCACACAGGAAGACCAGTATCCAACCAGAAGGGGCTTCGAAGGAAAACAAAAGCTCGCTAGGCAGCAGTGCCACAAGTCTTTAACCCCAGCACTCGGGAGGCAGAGGCAGGTAGATCTCTGTGAGTTCGAGGCCAGCCTGGTCTACAGAGCGAATTCCAGGACAGCCAAGACTACACTGAGAAACCCTGTCTTGATAAACCAAAAACGAAAAAGAAAAACAGAAGCTCAAGAAGCTCAAGAAGCGAGAAAAGACCACTAGCCGGGATGTGACAGGCTGCACAGAGACAAAGTCTCCCAGTCCTGGGCCCATTACATGATCTTCAGAGCCCAGGTCAAGAGGTCTCAGAAGCTCCCAATAAATACAAAGAGGCAGGTCATGTGCAAAGGCTCATGTCAAATGGCACTGGTCTTCTCCACAAGGACACTGGAGGCTCAATGCTAACTGGAGTCAGGCAAGCAAACTACTTCCAGTCCAACCAACTCTGGATGCAAAATTAAATACCCAGCTATGCACGAGGGATGATAGCACATATCTTTAACCCCAGTGCTCATGAGACAGAAGCAGATGGATCTCTGGCCAGCCTGGAAAAAAAGCCCAACCAGGCAACACCAAAAGCCTGACCTCCCAGACTCCCATTCATACAGCATGCTATGGTCACTTTGATGAAGGAATAGAGACCCATGGAGCTTCACATCAGAAAAGACACAGATACACTCAGAATGAAGAAAAGCCCAGAGAATACAACTAGCTGCAGACGAGTTAAATCACCACAAAGAGAATGATGCTCAAAGGCAGAGGAGAGCACTACAGCACAGGCGGAGCAGCCGGAGACCCTGAGCAAACCCAGGATATGCGAAGTAGAGACAAGTGACTCCAGGGACACACACAAAGCAGAGGGGAAATGAGGTCAGACAGGCAACTTCAGGGCAGAAATCAATGGCCCAGACAGGAAGTGAGGTGAGGACAGAGCACTACCCTGAAACCCAGGTTTGGGGGAAGTAATCCTTTTCGTCATCATTGGTTTAATTAATCAGAAGGTGGTGAAAACTACATTATGAGGAGGGATTTAATTGGAGGAAGTGGATCACTAGAGATGGGTCCTTGAAGGATTTCTTGTTCCTGGTTCTTCCTTCTGTCTTGGCTTCCTAGCTGCCACATGGTGAACAGTATTCCTCTGCCATGCTATTTCTGCTTTGTTACAGGCTTATCAAAAACTCTGAAACCATGAGCCGAAATAAACCTGTAAACCATTTTTGTCACCTCACTTGAAAACTGACTGAGCCTAAGTTGTGACTGCCTGGGACTGCCCAGTGGCCATATGACTGCTTCCATGCACTAGCCCCTTCCTGCAATATTCCTTGGGTCAGTTCCTGCTTCTGAGTTGGCTATACCAAGTATAGGCTTTCTATTTATGTGTTTACCCTTAGTCAAGGACTCCTACATGCCCCAGACCCTGAGTGCCAACGGTCAGATGATGACATTCAGGACCCCACTTTGTCTAACTACTTGGCCACAGGCACGTTGATCTACGCTTCCCACTTCCTTCCTTTTGACAAGGTCTCACTACGTAGCCCCAGCTGGTCTCACAGCCTGCCAGGCTGATACTTGCCACTGAGCACAATGTTGCTAACCCTTGCTCAGCTGTTTATAGACTTCCTACTACTTCTTCTCAACACTTGCCTCATACATCTGATTGTTGTGGGGCATTTGTACACTGTGTGAAGAGATCCCCAGAGAGCTGCTATGTGGCTACACCCTCCTCTCCCCAACTCCCAGAAGATCCCTCAAGGCTTCTGTCTGAGAAATAACAGAAAGGCACATCAAAAGTTAAATTGAAGCTACAGGCAATCCTCTAGCAACTCCTCAGTCCACTGCCCCCTCAATAAACTTTTCTTTTTTCTTTTTTTTTTTCTTTTTTTTTGGTTTTTTCGAGACAGGGTTTCTCTGTGTAGCTTTGCGCCTTTCCTGGAACTCACTTTGGAGACCAGGCTGGCCTCGAACTCACAGAGATCCGCCTGCCTCTGCCTCCCGAGTGCTGGGATTAAAAGTGTGCGCCACCACCGCCCGGCTACTTTTCTTTTTTCTTTCTTTCCTTTTCTTGCAGGAGAGGGGGGTCTTCAAGGCAGAGGTTTCCCTACATATCCCTGACTGTACTGGAACTCACTCTGTAAACCAGGTTGACCTCAAACTCAGAGATTCACCTGCCTCTGCCTCCTGAGTGCTGCTATTGAAGGTGTGTGCCACCCCCACACCTGGCCTCAATAAACTTTTTAAACAAAAAATTAAAATTGAGCCAAGTATGAGATCGTTCATACCTATAGCACTCCAAAGGCTGAAACAGGAAGATCACTGAGAGTCCAAGGTCAGCTGAGCTACAGAGACCCCGTCTTAAAAAACTAAAAAGAAATAAGATGGGGGGGAGGGGCTGGAAAGATGGCTCAGCAGGTAAAGAAACTTGTCGATAAGCCTGACAATCTGAGTTTGATCTCTGGGATCCACACGGTGGGGGACAAGAATTGTCCTCTGATTCTCCACACACAAGCTGGCACTTGGACATAAATGGGCCCCCCACACACAAACAGAGACACACAATAACAATGTTTTTTGTTTGTTTGTTTCTACACAGGGTTTCTCTGTGTAGCCCTGGCTGCCCTGGAACTCAGCTCTGTAGACCAGTCTGGATTTGAACTCACAGAGATCTGCTTGCTTCTGCCTTCCAAACACTGGGATTAAAGGCATGCACCACCACCCAGTTCAATAACAATGTTTTTGAGACAGGATCTCATTGTGTACCTGGTTGGCCTGTAATTCACTATGTAGATCAAGCTAGCCTCCAATTCCTTTCCAAATGCTGGGACTAAAGGTATGCCCCATCTAATAACATTAAAAACAAGAACAAAAAAAAAAAAAGAAAAATAACCTACAATGTTTAAAAAATAAAATGAAGAATTACTTTCAGCAAACTCTCCTTTAAAAGAGGGCTCAAGTCTGGCATGGTGGCACATATCTTTAATCCTGGTGCTCAGAGGCAGAAGCAAGAGGATCTCTGGAAGTTCTAGGACAGCCTGGTCTATACAGTGAGTTCCAGAACAGCCAAGGTTACATGGTGAAACCATGTCTCAAAAATAAATAAAAACAATAAAGAGGGCTCAAGATTCCTTTGTCCTTTGGGGCCTCCTGCCTTTCCTTCATTAACACCCATTTTGTTCAGTGTGGCGTTGGTGTGGAGCCAGCAATCCTGGCCTGCATCTCAGTGTTCTGAACCGAGGTCTGGGACAGTGTGGTCAGTGTATGTGGTTCACATAGCAACTAAAGCAAATTAAACCAAATCACATCACAAAAATATCTAGAATTTCAGCAACCCTCCCTTTCTTCTAATTCTAGTCTCTCCTGGGGAGCTACAATCACCAAATGCTCTACACCAAGAGGAGGGATACCAGCTGGGCCTGAAGGAAGAGTCCCTGGGTGTGCTCGGAAGGCCAAGGGCAGCCGTGTTAGATGGCTGGCACTCTTTCTGGCTCTTCTTTAAACACCAATCACTGAGCTCTCTGATTTTGTCTAGTGTTGTATTATGCAGGGGATGGCAGCTCAGAAGACAAACATCCTTAACAGGCAACAAAATGAGCAGGAAGCCGGGCACTGGTGGTGCACGCTTTTAATCCCAGCCCTCGGGAGGCAGAGCCAGGGGGATCTCTGTGAGTTCAAGGCCAGCCTGGGCTACAGAGTGAGTTCCAGGACAGGAACCAAAACTACATGGAAGAAACCCTGTCTCAAAAAAAAAAAAAAAAAAAAAAGAGTAGGAGGGCAGGGCCTAGGCAGGTGGCAGCCAATGAAAACAGGGCCCATGAGCTTTCTAGCTGCCCGGGCTAGAAGACATCTGCTGGGAGTCCTGCAGAGACCAGTGGACACTCAACGTGCGACTGTTTTAGGAACCAGGGATCCACTCAAAACTTTCTTAGCTTTCCTGGGGAAACTAAGAATGAACAGAACGTTTATTTATTTTATTTATTTTGTAAAATAAAATATTTATTTTAGAACACTTTCAAAATTTTAAGGCAAGATAAATTTAATTTTATTGTTGTTACATTTTTGAGAAGTAGAACACACACATGCCATGGCACACATGTGGCGGTCAGATGACAGCTTAGGGGAAGGAGACAGACACCTTTCTCTTCCTCTTCTCCAAGGGGTTCTAGGAACTGAACTCAGGTTGTCCGCCTGGTAACAAGAGTCTTTACCCACCTTTACCCGATGAGCCATCTTGACAGCCCAAAGTGAGATACATTTTATTTTAAAAACTAAAGGGAACCGTCTTGGACAGCAAAGTTGATAGAGAGAACTAACCGTGGGTAGTTGTCTGTGGTCACCCTTGGCTGGAGCAAGGGCTCAGTGAAGAGTGCCTGCAGACTTCAGATCAGATGCCTTACAAACACCTGTGACTCCCGCTCTGGGGTCTGACACCCTCTTCTGCCTTCTTCGGTTACTTGGCACTAATGTGCATATATACAAAGATACAATCATAATCACTTACACTTTAATTAAAAAATAAATAAAATCTGAAAAAAGGAGCGAGTTTTGAAATCCTCAGCACCTAAGTATCTTCTTTCCCTTCTCATATCCATTCACTAGCCATCCACAGCCACCTTCCTGAAGACCCCAGAGTACCCTGTATGGTATGCAAAAAGCACAGCACAGAGGAGGAGGAGTCCCAAATGCATGTCTGGGCACAGCCACTGCCAGGGAGAGTGAAATTCCAACTGGCACAACAGGATGGACAGCTTCCAGAGACAGTATCAGGTAGGTAAGCCATAACTTTGGCCATACTGACAGAACCAAGGGACAAGAGGAAGTACAGAAAAGAGAGGGAGCCCATGGTTCTTACCATCAAGGATACTATAAAGACAACCAACAATCACACACAGATCAGATATTTGGCACAAGATTTTGCTGGAAGCAGCCATTTGTACAACCCAAGCTTGGTGATGGGAGACTTGAGAATATATCAGATAACTGGGCTTCACCAGCAATGCAATGGCCCAACATCAGCCACCGTGGATGGCAGCTCTGATGGTGACAGCATGGGCTCTCCAGGGAGAACAGTGGGGCTGAGTCTCAAACAGTAGAATCATGCAGTCTCCCAATCAGAAGTAAGCAAGTAACAGCATGGGCCAAGAAAGGGAATCTGGGACACTGGGGGAGGAGGGTGCTAGTTCTCTAAAAGTTATCAACAGAAACAATGGAGGACCAGAGACATAACAATACACACAGTAAAATGACTGTGACATGGTGACAGGAAGACGGGGTACTCTTCGCAGCAGCATGACGGGGCCAGGAAGGATTACAAGGAACAAAGTTCATGAGGACAGGGGACTACCAGAGCCAAAAGTCTTTTCCTTAGTTACTTAGTAACCACAGATGGGAAAGGTTCCCAAAGTAGAGTACAAACACCTCAAGTGCCATCAAGTTCCTGAACACCTGGCTTAGCAAGGCTCAGGAGGAATGTGGCTGAGGCAGGGCAGCAGTAGGGCACTTTCCCACTCAGTCATATGTCTTGGAGAAAGGACACCACTGCCTAAACAACCTAACGACTATCACCAAAAATTAAAAAGGGGGAGGGGGTGGTTGCCAAGAATGGTGGCACACACCTTTAATCCCATTGCTCAGGAGGAAAAGACAGGCAGATCTCTGAGTTCAAGGCCAGTCTGGTCTACACAACAAAGCCCTGTTTTTCAAAGCAACTATAAAATGATACCTTAGGGCAGAGGTTCTTAACCTGTGATGACCCCTTTGGCAAACCTCCACCTCCAAAAATATTTAATTACAACTCCTAACAGTAGCAAAATTACAGTTATAAAGCCAAAACAAAAGTAATTTTATGCCGGGCAGTGGTGGCAGCACACACCTTTGATCCCAGCACTTAGGAGGCAGAGTGGATCTCAGTGAGTTCGAAGCCAGCCAGGACTGTTACACAGACAAACCTTGTCTTGAAAAACCAAATAATAATAATAATAATAATAATAATAATAATAATAATAATATATGGTGGGGGGGGGGTCACTACAACAAGAGGAACTGCATTAAAGGGTCACAGCACTAGGAAGGTTGAGAACCACATTAGGCAAAATAAGTGAGGCAGCAAAGAACAGGCAAAAGCTGATCATGACACACAAAGGTTTCCCACGTGGCTCTCCTAACAATTTGAAGATTCTTCAAAACAAAAAGTCTTAAACTAAAGACAGGCAAGCTCACTAACAGGTCAGTCCCTCTCCTCCTTCAGCCTCAGAGACAGCACACACAAAACAGCATCAGGCTGCAGGAGTGTCAGGACCAGAGAAGGGCCCTAGCATGACAATGAGTACCCTTCATTCAGTGAGCCATAGTCAGAGGCATCTCTGAAACAGGCAGAAGCATCAGATCCAAAACAGAACAAAATCCAACTACGAAAACCCCCAAATTTCCTCAATTATAACAAACCCCAGCTAAAGTTAGAACTAAATTCCAGCTCAGTGACTGATGAACGCACAATGTACTCTAACCTGCACAGACAGGGGCAGGAAGGTGGGACTCTCTAGTCCCCTTGAGAACTTGGCAGAGGTTGCTTCCCACTGGCTCCTCTCTCCTGAGCTCTCAGCCCCAGAGCAGCAGGCAGAAACAGACATCTCTAAGGTGCTGCTCACACTGCCTAGCTTGCTTCTTGGAAAAACACTTTTCCAGAGAATTCCCCCATGAAGATCAAGCAATATCATTCACTGTGAGGTCATCTCCAAACCACTGTCTCAACAGTAAAAGTGGACATGCCTCAACAGTCTCTGCTCTGAACTGTGGTAGGTACCATGTGAACTCAGAGAAGTGAGTCCCTTTACCAGGAGCAGCAGCTAGCTGCAACTATACCCACCTGGTCACCTAGACCCCAAAGCTCACAACATCTTCAACCTGGGACCCTAGAGCAGCAAGGGCAGGAATGGCCCAAGTATCCCAACCAGATGCACCTAACAAAAGGCCTCTACCTTAGAGGAAACAATTAGGAGCGCCCTGGTAATATCAAGATTCACCAGCATAGGCTCCAATGGACAGGCAGGATTCTGGCCTGGTATGCCTAGTGAACTCCATGTTTCATTGTGCCTGCTGGCACCCATCACTGATGAGGTGTCCCAGCTGGCTTTGGGTCACATCACCTGCACTCAAGCCAGATCACTTGTGCTCAGTCACTGTGGCTTCTGAGATTGCTAGTGGAATATAGCTGGCTAAAAAAAAAAAAAAAAAAAAAGGCCAAAAGAACTAAGTCCTCAACACAACATTGTCTAGGTGTTTGTTCACAGGGTGTTCAAGCAATGTCATGACCCAGGATCACAGAATGAGTGATCCAAGCCCAGCTATGACTTAGGATCTTACATCCCTAACCACTAAACAGATTTGTTCTAAGCTCCAAGAAGCTGGCACTTGGCGAGAAACACAAAACGCTGCTGGGCTACCATTCACGGGAAGGAGGTGAAAACTCCTCCCACAACAGCAGGGTCAGTCAGTGGCTTTGACTCACCAACCAGCCAATCACGGGCAGGGCTGGTGAGAAAGTGCTGGCCTAACAGTCTACCAACTCTCCCTTTCTGTAAAAAGCCAAACACAACGAGCCACCTTCCTGGTGGCTGCAGGTCAAAGGCTTCCAGCCCTACTCCAGGCACCAGACTTGCCTTGGGAATCCCACTAGTATCACCACCCCCACGGCTAGCAGGGGATCCTAACATTATTTGCAAAACAAAAGGCAAGGGCCCTGTTTTCAAGAACCATCCTGGCCTGCTCTCTTAGCTTCCCTCAATAACATTCAACAATTATGATCAAGCCTGACAAAACTGTCCTGTCACCTCAGCCAGGCTGCCAGGCTACCAGGCTACCAGGTCAAGAGAGGTATTTACAAACCAACATTGGGAATGGCAGCCGGCCTGGCTGAGTAACCAGCTTGTGCAGAACAACCCTAGGATAGGAGTCAGGCCCTAGAAGATACTCCCAGGTTCTGGATGTGTTGCTGTAAGGAAAGACAGCTAGCCAGGCTATCAGGCTTCAGGGAGAAACAAAGGGGCTCTGTATGGGGTATGTACATGAACTACGGTAGTTAACAGCACACACAGACTCTCCACACCATGAGGTGCTGGAGCCCAACAGCAGGCACACCCAGCAGGGTCACCTGTCACTCACAGGCCCCCTAATGAGTAAAACCAAACCAGTCTAGCATGGCCCAAGAGGAAGCCATTAATGAAGTAACCCCGGTAAAGGGGAAAAGTATACTGAGGCACATGAAATGGTACCTGGAGCCAAGACACTTAGTTGGGAGGGGCAGGCTCTGGCCAGTTCCTTCCTAAAGCCAAGCTGGACAGACAGATGCTCCCTCCAGAGAAAATGAAGGTGAGGGAATGTGTTCTGACCCAGAGAGGAGGCCCTGTACTCCTCTCCCATTTTCTAGAAATCAGAGGCTGAGACAGTGGTGATCCCTACCAACAAGGAATGTAGAACTGTGGTAAGAAGTATGCTTCAGCTGGGCAGCAGTGGTTCACGTCTTTAATCACAGGTGGATCTCTGTGAGTTCGAGGCCAGCCTGGTTACTACAGAGTGAGTTCCAGAACAGAGGCAGGTGGATCTCTGTGAGTTCAAGGCCAGCCTGGTCTACAGAGTGAGTTCCAGGACAGCCTGGGCTACAAAGAAACCCTGTCAGGAAAAACCAAAAAAAAAAAAAAAAAGTCAGTAACTGACACCTCAGTCAAAATGGACAAACGGCAAAGTGTTGAACATCACCAACACCACAGAGGCACGGATCAAACCACCAAGGGCCACCTGACACTCATTAGGGTGGCTAGTATCAAAAACAAGAGAAATCAGGGAAAAGGTCCTTGCTGGCAAACGCAGTAACCTGAGTGTTCCATCCCTAGAACCCACATGGTGACACAAGAGAACTGACTCTTGAATGTTGTCCTATGGCCTCCACCTGCATGTCATGGTGTATGTACTCACACTATGCACTGTACACATGTGCGTGCATGCACACACACATATATTCAAGAACACCCAGATTTACAAAAAAAAAAACAAAAAAAAAAAAAAAACAACTGTATGTACTGGGAGTAGAAAATAAATGCAACTACAGTGATCTAGCAGCCTCACTTCAAGGATACCCCAGAATACTTGAAAATGCTGACAGTGGGGACTCTGTCTATGCAACCCTGGTCACAGCACTATTTGCAACAGGTCAAAGTGGAAACAACCCAAGGATCCACAGGTAGATGAATAGATAAAAGAAATGTTATACAATGAGATGATGGAACGTTCAGTCTTTTTTTTAAAAAAAGGAAGAGAAGAGAGGGGATGATGGGAGGGGAGACCAAATTCAGGAGACCGAGGCAGGAGGTTCATTGACTTTGAGGCCAGTATGGGCTACATGGCCATAGCCAGATACTAGCTCAAAAAGAGGGAGGAAGGCAGGTTGGTTGATACGTATGAAAAAACCTTGAAGACAGACACTGCTCAAAGAACAAAACCAGTCACCAGCAGGCAATCCTAACTTGCTGTACTTAGCTGAGGTTCCTAGAGCCGCTGGATTGACAGATGCAGACTTTCAAGAGGTAGTGGGTGTGAGGGCTAACAGAAGGAGCAGTGCTGAAGGGACTGAAATTAACTGGAGACGACGACGACGACGACGACGACGACGACGACGACGACGACGACTCCTTTAATCCCAGCACTTGGGAAGCAGAGGTAGGCAGATTTCTGAGTTCAAGGCCAGCCTGAACTATAATGTGAGTTCCAGGGCAGCCGGGGCCGCACAGAGAAGCCCTGTCTCGGGGAGGTGGGAGGAACGGTGCTGTAAGTGTGGCAGCACACACCTACAACCACAGCACCAGAGGCAGGAGAATAAAGAATGGAATGGTCACAGCTACACAGCAAGTTCAAGGCCAGGGATCAAATTCAGCCCATCAGGTTTGGCAGTAAGCATCTTTTCCCAATGGGTCATCTCAAGGGCTCACTTTATTTTTTTTTAAATTGTACATGACGCTTTAGTCCTTGTTTTACATATTTTGCAGAAGCTTCAGTATGGCAATATGTAATATCACCAGTGCCTGGGCACTGTCAAAAAATGCAGTATGTGATCCTGTGGTGTAGCTCAGTGATGGAATATGTGTCATGTTCAGGGCCCAGTGTCGTCTCCAGAACTAGGAAGAAATGCAGCATACCCTGGAATTCCCATTGTATGCCATTTTGTTCCCACCTCCAGCTCCTGTGAGTGGAGGATGGGTTGGTCCCTATAGAGTCAGCAATATTGCTCTCAGGGTACTCTTGTCTCACTGGCAGGCTCAGTGTCTTTGTGGCTGTGTGGCTTTGCTGTGTCCCTGTTCTTATGTAGATGGTGTTTGGGCTCTTGAAACAAGAATATAGAATGCAGTTGGGTGTGTCTTGGGCATGAGCTTCAGGTAAATCTGGAGCAGGCCTAGAAGTGAAGTGACTTGGTGAGAGGCTCATAATCAGTGAAAGACAAATACCCCTGTGGGTCCCACTGGAGTGCACAAGGGCTCTGAGTTCTCCATGCTCTGGACAGGGGAAGGAGGAACCCAGCAAGACCCTGCTTTCAGAATCTCCAAAACTTTATGAGCTGAAGCTGAAAGCAATAGAGGTGGAGGAGGGGAGCAAACCCTTACCTGAGGCAGCACCCATGCCAATTGTCATCTAGAGCACACAACGTACTGCAGGGTCTAGGTACAGCCAGGGAAGTTCACAGCTACACAATTCTGTAACTGTTTGAGGTGGAGTTGTACAGGGCTTCATCTCAAGCATGGAGGCTGAAGGTAGAGGCCAAAGGAAAATCATCTCTCCCAGTGGAAAAGACAGGACCCAGAACATGCAGAAGAACCCTCCACCCATTACCTGATGTCCTCATAAAGGACAGAATGAGGCAATTCTTCCTGACACACCACTAACATGGTCTGCAGCAAGGAACATGAGTGGTCAGCCAGGTTCCAACAATACAATGCGGCCTCAGTATGTCCTTGCTATATTACTACGATGGTCTAACATCTTGCCAATGAAGAAAAAGAACTTTATATAACACCTACTTTTTTTTTTCCAGTATCAGATAATCTCTTTGAGCCAAAGACACTCCCATCTTAAAATCGACCACCAGCCCTGCCCAGCTCTACAAGTCTTCTCTCTTCACTAGCACAACATCCTCTCAGATGCAGGAACCAGGTATCCCCTTCTCCAGCCCCTCCTCATCACTGACATTTGCTTTTGGAAAGTGTCCCAGACACACCTTAGCCAGAAGGCTGGGATACCCAGAACAGAGCAGAACCAGTGGACAGTGGTGATTCATATTGCAGGGCAACCCTGCTGAGTCCTGGCCCACCATCCTCAGCCCACAAATACTCTACAGAGGAAAAGATCACTTTCTCCCTTTAGAGTCAGTTAAATTACCTAAAACCCCATCCAAATTAAATATTTAAATTAGAAAATAGACCAACCCCAGGCAGGTGCAGGCCTATTACCTCAAGCCAATGCTTTAATAATAGGCCACATGCACAAAAACGGTTCCCCAAGATAATGATGTAGTTCAAAAATTCCTACCACCTGGTATTTTCTTTCTTTCTTTCCTTTCTTCGAGACAGGGTCTTACTATGCAGCCAAAGCTGGCCTCAAATTTGCCATCCTCATGCCTCGGCTTCCCAAATGCTGAGATTATAGGCCTATGCCACCACATTCAGCTCCCACCTAACATTTTTACTGTACCTTTTGTATGCATAGACACATTTAGATGCATGAGAATTTACCCATCATTCTCTGACTGCCTACACAGGTACAGGTACACAGTCTATAGATTTGGCAGACTGGGCTATGACAGAGCCCAAGTATGTTGTCAGTCATATCACTTAGATCTATGTAAGCACACTTAACAATGTTCACCCAACAACAAAAACCACCTAACACTATGTTCCTCAGAACACACCTGCATCATCAGGCATCATATGACTAGAGTTAAATCTGAGGGGCATTATAAACCAGAGAGGAGAGCTAGGCAGTGGTGTGGCACATGCCTTTAATCCTAGCTAGCACTCAGGTGGCAAAGACAAGCAGATCTCTGTGAGTTTGAGGTCAGCCTGGTCTACATAGCTAGTTCTAGGTCAGCCAAGGCTACACAAAGAAATCCTGTCTCGAAAAACCACACACACACACACACACACACAAGCAAGCCAGAGAGGAAACCACTTTCCTCATAACAGAGATGATAGCAACAACAGGCAAATTAAAGCAAATTCTAAATCCAACCAAAAGAACCAATAATAACAACTACCCATTACACACTAAAACATCCTGGTAGGGTAGGTAGGAGGGATTCAGAATCAGTGGTTGAAAAGGGAACCTGGTAGACAGAACCTAGACGTGAGCAGGCTGTCCGGACTGCAGTGTCATGCAAACCACTCTCTAGCTCAGGAGATCAAGGCAAAGACCTGAAGGCTTTCAGGTAGCCAAAGACGGTCAAAAAAATTAGTACTCTTCACCTCCTCTAAATGGAACTGTAAACACCAAGGCTCTGAAAACAGTGTCTAGGGATGGCCAACTGCATGCAATACATATCTCACCTAACAAGACACGGGCCCCTTGCTGTCCCATACCCACATAGCTCCCCAACCCAGTCTAACCTTCCTGACTCCCATTCTAGGCATCCAGCTGCCCCTGGGTAGAATACATGTGCTCTATTAACACTAGACCCAAGCAAAGGAGGCCTGTCATCCACCAGGGAAGCCCAGGGAGTCACCTTGCCAGCCTGTGACAGGAAAACAAGGAGCATGACCTAACTAACGGAGCCGTGTGGAGGCAATCCACAAGGTCCACCTTGTTTTCACAGTTTAAAGAGCTTTATGAATCGAGACAAACCCACTAGGGTCAGGCAAGCTGGGCGACACTTATTGCATAGAAGGATGTTAAAAAAAAAAATCACAGTTTTGATAGTTCTGCAAAAAAAAACTTAGCAAATTTACAACAAAACTGTCAAGTAATTAAGGCAAGGCACTTCACACATGAACTTAAACTGCTAATTAAAATCCCCTCGCTTAATTGACTACATTTGCATATCATTCAACTTGGGAGTATAATTCTTTTAATGGTTTGGGCAACACCGTTGTAACACCAGGAAGCAGGAGGCAGCAGGTGAAGCAGAAAAAAGACAGCCCACACCGTCAAACACCAGGTGGCAGCCCCAGCAGTAGGACAGGGACCGTCTCCACGAGCACCAGAAAAGGCACAGCTGAGATCTCAGAACATTATGCCAGCCATGGAGATCTGGATATCTCCCACGAAGGCCTCACCCCAAAAGAGCCAAACAAGCCAGGGTAGAGGTCCCTGGTAGAGAACCCCAGCAAAGTCCAGCAGGGGAGGACTTCCTGCAGCTGCCCTGTGGCAACATCCCAGGGACAAATAACACAAGTTCCAATGTGCATCTCACTTAGTTTCTGCAGGACCAGGGGCCAAGCAAACCCTTAGCACCACATGTGGAACAAGGGCCTATCCACTGGTTCTTATGGTATGGCCCAGCCATCCCCCACCTGCCATGCCAGCCTGGTCTACCTCCTGCTATAACTAGAGATCAAAATCCAGGCCTTGCATTCACCTTCAACAAACAAGTACATCAGTCAGAGTGGTGGTAAATACCTGTAAACTCAACTCAAAAGACCAAAGCAAGAGGATCACAAGTCAAGAATCGGCTTGTGATATATACCCAGCAAGAGCCTGCCCTCCCACCTCCCCAAAAAAGCAAGTCCCTCTCTTGACAACCCAGATTTCTCTTCAATTCCAGAGAAAGGTGCCCCAGTGTTTGTACCTCAAGACAGCAGGCTGCTACCTTCAGGTGCCAGGGATGGAGGAGATGGAGAAAGGAGCACCCTGCCCCAACAGCCCAAACAGAACTGGAACACAGAAGGACAGAGTGCTGCAACCAAGCCCGGCTGGCCTGTGGTTGCATGAGAGGTCCAGAGTTGCCAATCCTTCAGGGTGGCACGGTATAACAGCACATTCTAGACACGGGTCCAATGCCACCTGGTCATCTACAGAACCACAAGGTGCCAGAGAGACTGCAAGTCAGGGGCAAGGGCCTCACCACAGCCATGATAAGGGGCACAGGAGGCGTAGAAGGTAAGCACAGAACAAACTGCTCTGTCCTCCCCTTTCAAGTTTACACTGTCCACCCACAACTTACACAGAGAGGACCCAGGTATACCCATCCTCAGACTGCACCATAGGGACCATCAAGCTGGCCTTGGCCCAGAGAAGTCCCTTATGTCAGCACACACACACGGGCATCAGATCTGCTGTGTAAACACATCGGTTTCCTTAAGTGCCCTAACTCCTGCAGGTCACATACCTTCCAGGGCTGAGAACATTCACAAATGAGGCCCTTAAACTTTCGGGAGGCCTGGCCAACCTTACCTACACCTCAAGAAAGGGCACCCCAGCAAGGCAAGAGGGACTTCATCAGCCTCATCTCTAAAAACAGACACCAAGATCCAGGGAGATGGCTGGACAGGTAAAATGCTTGCTGCACAAGCATGAGACCTGAGTGTAGATCCTCAGCACCCACGCTAGCAGCACACGCCTGCAACCACAGCACTGGACGGGAGAGAAGCAGATCCTAGAGCTTGCTGGCCAGCTAGTCTAGCCAAAACACAGCAAATTTGAGGTTCAGAGACACCAAATCTCAAAATAAGGTGGGGAAGGATAGAGAAGGGCACCTAACATCAACCTAAGGCTTACACAAACACACAAGCATGTCGACACATGTGCATGCACACACCATGAACACAAAAAATAAAAATGAAATGAAAACAGGCACTAAGAACTTCTGTCTACAAGCAAAAGGCAACATTCCATAGTCAAAACAAAAATATCCTCATGTTACTTTCAGTGCGGAGCCAACAGACTCTGCTGGTAGCCGTCCACTCTGACTGGCCTTCCCAGCAGCTAGGCCAGCAATGCCAGTACAGGCTGAGGGGTCTACATGGGCCACAGCCACTTCCTCACTCCAGCTGCTTACAGACTTACTTGTGCACAGACAACACTAGGAAACAACCTGTCAGCTGACGACGGTTTTCCTCACAGCACTGGACTAAGCTGACACCAAAGGAGACCATCAGCACAGTGTACAGGGACCACTGAATCACATGTAACCGCATCAGGACAGCACCACGTGACACCCACCAGTTACACCTGAGGTACAGCCACACCTCCTCACCTGAGCTGGTAAGACCACTCTGGGGAACTTCACCATCCCCCCAACTACTGTCATTTCACATACGGTGGCCTGTCCTCCTAACCCTTGTCACATCACACAAACACTCGGGAAGTCAGGAAGGGGAAGGGCCACATCAGAGCCCAATTATCACCCTGGCCCTCAGGTCAGTTCCACCTGCTGGCCCACAAGTCTTAACAATACACCATCACCTCCACCAGGTCCTGGCATAAAACCAGCTCCCAACACCCATGCTTGCAAGGCCACTGCACTTCCCTGAAACAGCAAGCAGAGTGGGAGCTGCAGGAAGCTGTTCCCAACAAGAGCTGCTTCTTTCACAGTGACCAGCAGACGGACGTTCCAGAGGAAGCCACAGTCGGCTTGAAGAGGGCTAGGAAGAACATTGACGCTCACAGCTCCAGCCAAAGGAAACATTCCAGGCCTTTCCAAGCACTCCAACTGGAAGCAGGGTCCAGGTACCCCCCAAATCAGTCTTCTTCAAAGCACAGGATGAGAGAGCTGGGTAGGCGAAGAACGGCACCAAGGACAATTCCAACCTTCCTCCCTTCCCTTTCAAAGCCACTGGCAAATCTGGGCCCTGGCCCTGCCAGCAATGACTGCTTGCTCGCACTGAGTCACTCCTCCTCCACACCCACTGCCCAGAGACCCAGCTGTGATCAGCCCCCACTCATTCCCAGCAGCCAACAACAAAACATACCCTACCACCACCGACAGCAGACAACTCCCTTAGTACACACAAGAGACTGGGTGGGTATGGTGCTACACCTCATCCCCATTGTTACTGAAGTCCTGGCATCCGTTCAGTCATTAGAAGCCAAAAAAGTAAAATCAGAGACAGCACAAATGCCAAACACCAAGACAGATCTCAGGTGACTCTGGGCTTTTGCCAAGATCCCTCTATCTGTTTCCACACAAACAGGTCAGTGACTCAAAAGACTGCACAGACAAGCACAGCCAAATCTACTCACAGGACACTTGGTAATGTCACTGTGTAACCAGGTGCAACATCCCCTGAAGGCCACAGGCTCCTGCCCTCACTTTACTATTATTTCCAGTCTCACTTAAAATACTTCCAATTATTGGTCCTTGTTTCAGGAAGTAAGAGAATACTGGCAACAGTTAACCTAGAACCCAGGCATCTCTAGGCAGCAACATAAAAGTTTGGGGAAGGGCCTCATCTGCAGAGAGCTGCTCTATGAACAATCATTTACTACTTCTCTGCCCCTGGTGACATGAGTGCTTCCTGAGGGTGACCCAGGATAACCTCTCAAAGTACCTCGACAGGCAGCAAGATTGTTGGTACACAATACTTGGTCTGGAAAAGGCCTACTGGGTCACAAGAGAAAGCAGGAGACACCTTTGCTGGAGTAGTATAGGCAAGTCAGCAGGATAGGACCCACAAGGTGCTCTCCGTGGCTACAAGGGATACCGACCAAAACCTGCTCCTGACCACCAAGGACACCAAGAGCAGAGCACCTCCCAGCCAATGACCCCAAGCCCCCATCAAATAGCATTTAGCTCCCAAACCCATGATTCCTTTCCCTTTCATGGCAGCCATGGAAAAAAAGGCAAGAGGCTCCCCTCTGTTCAGCTCTCCTAGATCTCACACAAGTAATCTAGCCTGTGTTTTGATTCAAAACAAAGAAACTTTTAAAAAACATTTCAGTTGAAACTTGCATAATTCTTCCAAAGTAGAAACCTTCCCTCAACTTTCGCAATCCTTAGAAAGAGACACTATTGCACAGAATCCAGCCCCAGCCACGGCTACCTCACCTCCTGCCAGACGGCAGGGGCAGGCCAGCCCCTGAACCGCAGCCTCCCTCCTGGGGCTGCAGAGACAGCAACTCGGAACGCACCCCCCCCGGGGGGGGGGGGGGCACCCGGCTCCAGGGCAGGGCTGGGTTCACACTTGGCCCAGACTTCCTCACCCTCTACATCCTGTCTGCCCTTAGACACTTCAGACAGACATTACACAAACTGACTGCAGGAGAGGTTGAGAAACGCTGAGACAGAGTCAATGACCTTACTCCTGGAAGCTTCTTGATGACCCAGGGCCTCCAGTGGGCAGCCAGGGACAGAGGTGAGGGCTACTCAATGACCCTGCTTCCTCCAGATGGGGAGGGACCCAGATGGCTCCCAGAGGAGCCCCAGAAAGTGGCAGGATAGATGGACAGATAGGCTATGCTAAGAGAACTTGGCCTTCTCAGAGATGGATGTGCACCAATAGTCATTACTGCCCCCACCCACAGCTGGCTATGGTATGTGTAGAACCTAGAGCCCACTCTCAAGCTGCTATCCTACCCTATTAAGACCCACTGGCCTTGGACTGGAACCACCACCTTGGCAACCATCCCAAAGAGCCCCCTCCTGGACCAAGGCCTGACTTCAGGACCTGGCACCCCACCTACTTGGCCCAAGTGTCCAGAGGGGAAAAATCAATAGTAACTCTAAGAAAGCCCAGCACAGGACATGATCCCAGAGAACATTCTTCAAAACGATGCCAGTGGGCAAAGGGCAGCTGATATTTGGAAGAACACCCAGACCTGCAGGTGTCCAGGAGACAGGGTCCCAGCATACTGACATTGTCCTCTCCTATAGCAATCTTCACATAAGAACAAACCACAGCTGACCATGGTGGTACACAAATGTGATCCCACCACACAAAAGGCAAGACCCTATCCCAAGAAAACAAAAGAGCAAACCACAATCCACTGAGACAACTCCTGAACCCAGCACCCAGCTCTGCACCCAGAAACTATAAACATGTCCCAAAACATACCCAGAGCTCAGTGTCCCCTAAAGCTGACCACCTGGCTAGGTGTCCAGTTTAGAAACATGACCTCTGGGCAGGGGTGGCGTGCGCCTTTAATCCCAGCACCTGGGAAACAGAGACAGATGGCTCTCGGAGTTCAAGGCCAGCCTGGTCTACAGAGCTAGTTCTAGGACAGCCAGGGTTACACACAGAAACCCTGTCTTGGGGCGGGGAGGAGGAGGGAGTAGCCAAGAAACATGACCTCAGTCCTATTATCCCACTATGAGGAATCCCAACAGTCCACATAGAGTGACTGTATCAGCTGATAGAATAAAGTCCTAAGAATCCAGGCTCAGGAGAGGACAGAGATGCAGTAACCTAAGATAACACAAGCTCCTCCACACCAAAGCCCACTTCTCAGACCCACAGATGGGTCCTGCTATGTTCAGAAGGAGACACTGCAGCACCTGTGGCCAACCTGGAAAGGCAGCTGCTCATGGTCACAAATCGTCCTATGGACCAGCAGCCACATCACACAAAACACACAGAGTAGCAGCTCAAAGTACCACTGTCCATTTTCCTTTTTATGCTGATAGACTGAACTCTGTGGAAGTCCAACAGCTACCAGACAACCCAAGAGGAAGAGAGAACTGTCATGGCATCTGCTTGATGGAAGGGAAGACTCAGAGGTTTCCATTCATCTGAACTGCCTCCAGAAACATGAATCTAAGACAGGTTCAACCAAGTGTTAGTCTCAATTTACATGAGGAAAGTGAGGCACGGGGGCTTAAGCTCACACAGCCGGTGAAGAATGGAGCGGGAATGTGAGACCAATGCCCTGAGGCCCCACAGAACTGGCTCCCCATTGATCTGCAAGGAAAGTAGCCAAGGGGGTCCCTCCGGACGCCAGACTCACTGAGCATCCATAGGCACCCTGCATTTTCTCCAAAGCTTTACCAGGGGGAAGCTGGGCCTGATAGTGACACAAGAGAGAAGTGGACATTTCCCATTTCCCCACGACATTAGGAGGACATTGCAGAAGACCTCCACCAGCCCTCATCGTCATAGCAGCGCTGGCACGCCAAGGCCTGGGGTAGAGTGGCCTGGACCAAGGTTTTCAGGCTCAAAGCTGAAACTCTCCTACTCCCACACACACTCAGCTGACCACAGAAACCACAACTCCACCTCAACCAGGCCAAATCCACCTGATCCAAGCAGACCCTACTTCAGTCAGAGAGAAGCCACCTGAGTCAGGCTGCCATAGAGCACAGCAGCCACATGTCATCAGAGCACCAAGAACTCAGGAAAACCACTGACCTCTACACCTTCCCACAAAGCATTCAGCTCACCTTTAGTTCAAGAGAGGCCAAAGGTCTGTCAAAAGCTACTTGCCCTGCAAAACACTTCCAGCACATTCTTTGTTCCTTGTTCCCTCCTCCTCAGCAGATCAAAAATATTAAAATAATCTATGAAGAGAGTAAGGGAATCATACAGTCCAGTGAATGAGTGCAGGCATCCAGGCCACTCCTCAGGACAAACTAAGTCTGGGCAGCCATGGGTCCATAACTACCCAGACTGACATCCCCTTCCTGGGTGTTACCTATGATTCACGCAGATAAGCACATGTCCGTCCAAAGGGGACTAAAAGAGCACTGTCCAGCCCAAACCCTCAGCTACACACTCACAGAGTCAAGGGAGTACCAACACTTAATGGCTGAGCTGGGGTCACTCAGAGGCTGGGTGCACCCCACAAAGAAGAAACAGTCTACCAGTCCCTCATCATGTAAGCACTCAGGAGCTGGCCAAAGTGTAAAAACTCAAGATGATGCCACCACTGCCCAGTGGAGCTAGAGACACAAATCACTTGAGAAATTTCTTCACTCGGTAAATGAGGCATCAGAGCACCGCCAGGGTGGCTACCAAGGGAAAGGCAGCTGCGAACCATAGCGGAAATGACCCAAGCACATGACCATGGCTCAGTGCACTACCCTGTCTTCTAACCCCTTGGTGCTGGCACAGGCATCTGAGCCATCTCCTAGGAGCCCAAAGACCCTGATACCCAGAACCACCAGACTTGTAAGCAGAGAAGGCTGGAGCCTAGCCTAATTCAGCAGTGGCTGGGACAAAGGGACCATGCCAGTCCCCTAAACCTAGACGGAAAGACCACAAACACACATGACCCAGAGCAGACAAACACAAACACAGACACACCCAACTCAGACAAGATTCCTTGCCTGCTCCCAAGATAAGAGGTGTGAAAGCTTCCCAGCAGCACAGCCTGACAGTCCCACATCTCTACAGTGGTCCTAGCAAGTCCACTAGTCACCATACATATGACTACCTCAGACCACATTAGCTGACAAGGACACAGACATCCCAGACGGACAGGCCTCTGCCATATCAGCCTGTCTATTGCCAAGCCCATTTGAAAAGAGCTCCTGCAACCTCCCCCAAAGAGGCACTGCCCTGGCTGGGGCAGAAGTGCCACACAACACACAACAGCACATGCACACTCTGCAAGCCCTAGAGAATGAGGCAACGGTCCCCTTCTTCAGAGCCCCTTCCCCCCACAACTCTGACACTCTGCTGGAGGGGCGCCCAGAGAAAACCGGGCTGCAGCATCTATTCACAGATTTAGAAAAAAAAAAAAAAAGTTTGATGCAATAGCTGAATTAATTAGGTCTCCCAAGAATAGCTGAGCCAATGCAGCATTCTGTGTGCAATTTAATAAGCATGGATATTTAAAAGTTACAGATACTTAGGATGCATATGCAAAGAAACTTCCTATGGACACCAGTGAAAGGTTCAGGTACTAAGTGGCCCAGGAAATGCCCAAGAAGATCCCATAAAGCCTTTGACTCACATACACCACAGTCTGGGCTGACATGCCTCCATACCAAGTTCAAGAGCAACAGAAGGAAATGGGTGAGTCCAAATAAACTGCAGACCATCAGCAACTCCGAGAGGCAGGACTTGGCTACCACTGACCGGGCCAAATGCCCCTCAAGGTGCACAAACGGAGATCCTAGGGGCTGCAAGTGCCAAGTCTCCGCCAAGACAACTAGCTAGCTTCAACAATTTAAAGACAAAACAAGAGAGCCAATAAGCATACAAGGCTAATCAGCTGGGGACCACGAGAAGACATCCCTGTCATCAGAAAGGAAGGGGGAAAACTTCATTCTCATCTAAACATCTCTGCCAAGGTCCCATGGAGATCTGAGCCAGAAAGTCACAGCCTGGGTCCAGGCAGTAAAACCTCTCAGAACTTGAGGTAGTAACCTCTTTCTCGGACCTTTAGCGCTTAGCCTATGTGGTCAAGGGTTATGTGCCCTGAGAGAACTTTTCTATTCACTCTACTCCATGAGTACAGTGCCCACACAGCACGAAGGAGGCCTTACAGCCTTACCCACAGGAGACTGACAAGGCCCCTAATTTCCTGAAATCAAAACAACCCAAGGCCAGATAAGGTCGAACCAGGAGCCTTAACCTTTAGAACCCAGAATGCCCAGCCCAGGAGGACCGCCCCCTCCCCTTCTTGGGCATGGTTTGCCAACCCCCAAGACCTGGGAACACTTACCCGGGGCACCCTCCGCTTGTACTTGTTGGCATAGTCGAACTTCTCCTTCACGTCGTCCAGGCAGCGGCCAAGGCGGGCCTGCTCCTCCTTGCCTGTGTAGTCCTGGCTCAGCAGGATGTAGGCCCGCCAGTTGGCTGAGTCGAAGCCCCAGTGGCAGGTCCGGTTCTCCAGGGCCTTGTGCGAGTGTACCACGAACTTGTGCGGCGGGTACATGAGGCGGCAGTCGAGGCACTGGATGCAGGCGGCGCTAGGGCTGCTGTACAGCTCGGGCACCAGCAGCCCCTTGCACTTGCCGAAGCACTCGTGGTACACGCGGACGCTGCGCTCGCTGAGCTCCAGGCCCAGCGCCAAGCTGGCCGCCAGCTCCTTCTTGCAAGGCGGCGGATAGGCGCCGCCGTAGAGCAGCGCGTTGCACAGGCGCTCGGCGTCCGTCTTGGTGATGAGCCCGCACGAGGGCGCGGAGAAGGGCAGGATGCCCATGACTTTGAGGATCTCCAGCTGGTCGGCGGTGCAGCGTGAGCAATAGATGTGCAGCTCATCGCAGACTGAGTTGATCTGCTGCAGTGAGAAGTCGCGCAGCACCGAGTTGAGGATCTGTGGCAGGCACAGACGCTTCTCGCCTCCCACTACGAAACAAGAGATGGTCTCCCCTTCCAGCACGGTCTCACAGCGCTCGGTGGAGCGATCCGACGGCATGAAGAAGGGCCCGGGCAGTACAGGCGGCGGCGGCTGGATGGCAGGCAGGTGCAGCACAGGCGGCGGCTCCGCGGCAGTAGGCACCGGCGCCGGCACTGTGGCCGCGCCCGCCTCCTTGGCGCTCTCCTTCTTGTAGGCCTCCTGCGCCCAGCGCGCCGAGAAAGCGGCCGGGCCGCCTAGCGAGCTCATGGAGCTCAGGTGGAACTGCTCCAACGTCTTCTGCAGCCCCGGGTGCGGCTGGAAGCCGCCCCGGCCGGCCGCCGCCGCTTCCATGGTGCGATCGGGCTCCCCGGGCCGCTCCCGTTCCCGTGCGCCCGGGCCCCCACGGCCTCCGCCGCCGCCCCGCGCACCCCGCCGCCGACCGCGACCGCGGCCCCGACCGCCCCCCGTCGCCGGCTCCCGGCCGATCACGGCCCCGGCCTCGGCCTCGCCCGGGGGCGCGAAGGCAAAGGCGGGCGGGGCGAAAGGGTCCCGCCGCTGGAGCCCGCCGCCACCCGGGCCCGGCGCCACATCCACGCGCCCCGCGCCGCGCCCGCCGCCGCCGCCCGGGCCCCCCGCGCGCCCCCCGCGCGCCCCCCGGGCTCTAGGCGCGGGGCATGCCCCGGCGCGCGCCGCCAACGCCAACGCCAACGCTCGCGGGCCCGGGGCTCGCGGGGGGCGCGCGGGCAGGTGCCGGCGCCGCGAGGCGCGAATCGCCGCGGCGGCCGAGGCCGAAGGGCCCGGGAGGAGCGGGGGCGCGGGCGCGGGGCCCGCCGGGCCGTCCTCGCGCGGCGCGCCGCCGCTGCCCCGCTCCTCCCACCGCGCGGCGCCCGCTCGGCTCGTCCCGGCGGTGCTGGCCGGCCGCGTCGCGCCCGCCGCCGGCCCCTGGCCGCCTGCCCGCCCGCGCGGCCGTCCGCCGGCTCCCGGCCGCCCGCCGGCCCGCGCGCGCGGCTCCCGGGGCGGCGGAGGCGCCTCTGGCCCGCGGCCTCAGAGCGCGGCGGCGGCGCGGGGCTCGGCGCGCTCGGCGCACATCTTTCGGGCGGCTCGCTCCGGCTCGGACTGAGCGCCGGGAGCTGAGCTCACGCCGCCGCGCGCCGCCCCGCCCCGTACCGCCCCGCCCCGCCCGCGCCGGCCCCGCCTCCCGCGTTGTTTGTTGCTGTGCGTCCGCCTCAGCCAGAGTGCGGGCCAGGAATGTGACCAGCTCCGGGCCGGCTCTTCCAAGAACGCGCGCTCCCCCTCCCGGGCTCGGGGGCGCTCGGCTACGCCCGGCTCGTACTCGGCCAAGCTCGGCTCCGTCCGTCCACAGCTCGACACTGCTCGGGTCCCCCGGGCCGGAGCTCGGCCCCACTCGGCCCCGCTCGGCCCCGCTCGGCCCTACTCGGTCCCGCTCGGCCCCGCCTTGTGAAGGCCGCTGGAGGCGGCCACAGCGGAGGCGCCTGGGGCCCCCCTTCCGGCCGAGGCCGCTTCCTGCGCGGCTGGGAAGTCTCCGGTCCTGCTGCCACCACGGTCTTGGGGCCCCGAAACCCACAAGGCCCCTGCCACAACCGCAGGCCAGCTGAGTGGCGGTCCGCAGTAGACCTGCGCCGCTGCCGCCTTACGTCCCAGAGTCCTCTTTCTACGGAGATGCTGCGAAATCGCCTCCACTCCCCAGGCTGCTGGACATCATGCTCTAATAGGACCGGAACGCCACGAGACACAACAAAACAATCCCGAGTGCCCTCATGACCAGGTTGCCAGAAAACTTGGGGTCTGGATACAAGAGCGTCTCAAAGCACCCTAGGGTCTCCACAGGACCGAAGTCCCTGTCCCCATACGATAAGGGCACCACAACACGCATTCCAGGTCCCTGCATAAGGACACCGCAAAACATTCGACACCGAGCTGTCCTTATGATGAGAAAACACCACAAAAATCCAGGTACCCACACAACCGGTACCTCACAAAGAACCACCCAAGGGCTCCGGTGCAGAAGGACTGCCCAAAGTACATCTGGATTTCCATGTGTAGTAACGATGCCACCTGATATACAGAGCTCCACACCCAAGTTCCACACAGCCAGCTAGAATTGCAGAACCTGGAAGCTCATAGCATGACCTCGGGATGCCAAGGCACAGCTATGGGAAAGAAAGTCCCTGTGTCACCGGCAAGACAACATCGACCACCCCATGAACTGTGACGACCCAGCCTCTCAGGTGATATTGCCACCAGCAGCTCCTGTCTACTAGACCCTTCCTGTGAGGTGGGGACTTTGGGACACAATTCTGCATTGAAGAAGCTGTGCCTATCAGCTCTTGCTCCTTCTTGAGCCACCACCCATTAGCCGGCAGCTTGGACAGCAGATGTCTGATTCTCAGGCTGACTGCCCGTGTGACCCTTACCCTTCAGCCTCTAGGACTGGGAACCAAATATCCATCTATACATCAGGTATCCAGGTTATGGCCAGATTAAGACACCACTGCCTGCCCTTCCATGTACTGGCTGTACAATGGGATCAAAGTAGGGCAGTCTTGCGGACTGACAGACAACAGAAGGCTTGGCACAGGAATTCAAGTCAAACCCTGAAGGACAGTTTAAGTCAAGAAGCAGGACCCCCCCACCCCACCCCACCCCCGCAAAGAACTGGACCTCAAACTGGCCAGGGCATAGGCCTTTCCTGATTGGTAAAAGCCAGAAGGTCACGCATAGGGCAGCCTGGGTTACCTCCAGCTTGTGACCTGTTTCTTACCTCCTGGGTAAGTCCAGAACAGGTACAAACCAACACTCCTAGACACAGCTCCTACCCTGGGACTGGCCAGGCATCTCTGTGCAAACTTCAGCTGCCCCTACCTCAAGGCAGGGCTTGATATTTCAAAGAGCAGGGTTCCCTGTCTGAAAACTAGATAGTTCCCAATGTGGAGACACAAGTCCACTCCTAAGTTCCCTATGCTTGCCCACAGTACCCAGGGGATCAGCCTTCCTTCTTATTACAATTCAGGCTCAAAGTTCACTCTTCTGACTTCACTCATAATGGAGAGTTCCCACCTTTAGTTACCTCTTCTGTCAGTACATAAGACAACTGGTAAGGGATTGGCAAGATGGCTCAGAGAGAAATGGTTACCCCCAAACCTGACAACCTGAAAGGAAGAAAGAGAAAAATGGTTCCCATAACTCACCTGCTGACTTCCATACATGCACTGTGGCATGAGCCTCCCTGCTACTCAAAAAATTTTTTCAATGTAGTAAATAGTTTTTTTTTTTAAAGACAGTTGATTATTCCTTAGGGGAATATTTAAAAAACAAAAGATACTTAGTTGTATCCCTGTAGATAGCTTTGTCAGCCCACATGTAGACCCCATACAAATTAATGTTGCATTTGAGGGAATGACTTCCTTGCATGGGATTGTATTCTATACAGTTCAGGCAAATTTTATCCAAAGAAAATGGCTTAGATAGCCATCAAATGAGCTGTGCATGGTAAAACACACTTTAATCCCAGCACTTGGGAGGCAGAGCCAGGAGACCTCTATGAGTTCCAGACTAGCCTGGTCTACCTAATGAGACCCATCTCAAAAAATAAAAAAGGCAAAGAAGTTATGCTGTTTATCTTAGTGGGGCCCTGAACACCAATCTCAGTGGCCAGTGCTCTCAAAGATGCTACATGCATCATATGGCTATCGTGATGCAAGGCCCAAGCCAGGGACTAGCATTGGCCCCAGATGCAGAACCCAGTAAAGTAGACATGACTAGATGCAGTGTAAAGGTACTTGTCCCTAAAGGGCAGATAGGAAGGAGGTACAGGTTAAAGAGCCCTAGGAAGCAAGGAGGGCTTCTGTGGCTTCCAGCCTCAGTGCACTCAAAGGCTTTCCCTCTGCTCGAGACGACAGAACTTCTGAAGCAGCCCAGCACACAGAGTCAGGGTGGCTGTGACAGATAGTGCTGGCAGGGCCTCATGCCCTCGCGGCTTTCTTCCTTCAACCCCTCCCACAGCTGTTCGGGCCCATTACACAGTCATGCTATGGGCCAGGCCACCATATGGGTAAATGGGGCATCTAGACTACAGCCACAACCATGCTGGGTGCGGGGTTGGAGGCTTGGTGCCTGCCTAGAGAACCTCAAGCATGCAGGTGGAGGAAGGGACCCAGGTGCACAGGCACATCCAGCCCACTGCCTTGACTTGTCATACTAGTGTTTCTGGACAGTTGGTCAAATGCTTGTCTCTCTTCTATATGTACACACTTGCCAGTCTCCCTCTACAAGTGGGAAGGAGACCAATTCTGACCTGCATGGCTTCCATTATTGTGTGAGAGTAACAATGGAACGACAAGCCTGCCAGACAGACGAAAGCTCATGAGGCCTGAGGAGCAGAAGTGGGGTGGGCTGGCTTTAGACAGAGAAGACTTCCTAGGGGATGGATTCCTGGGAGTAAGAAGCAAGTAGCTTGGAGACAGGCTGACAGCTGCAGGATCCGAGGGAGTCCCAATATGCTCCTATTCTAAGGGGACTTGGACGCAGCAAGAGGAATGCTCTGTGAGGGCCAGGCCAACAGCTCCACAGAAACCTTCCCATCCAGAACCCAGATCTTCAGGGCAGGGCAAAGCTCCTGGACCTGAACCCACCACCCTACCTTGGGATGGGAAAAGATCTGTAGCACTCTGGCATAAACTGCCTTGACTTCTGTCTAGTTCAGGATCCACTAAAAACAGACCCTTAGAAGACAGAGTTGAGCCCAGTTGTGGTGGCACACACCTTTAATTCTAGCACTCAGGAGGCAGAGGCAGGTGGATCTCTGAGTTCAAGACCAGCCTGGGCTACAGAGGGAGTTCCAGGACAGCCAAGGTTAAGCAGAGAAACCCTGTCTCAAAAAACTAAACCAAAAAAGAAAGAAAGAAAGAAAAAAAAAAACAGATTTGAGTGTAACTCATTTGTTTAGGAGGCCATTCCAGAAAGCACAGATGGGATTCAAGGTTGTAAGAGAAGAAAGAGGAGCCAGGCCACAGGGAGTATGGGGCAAAGCTGTTAACGCATTGGACAAGAGCAGTAGAATCCTCACCTGCAAGGAATTTAGAGCCACCCCTGGGGTAGCCACCCAAGGGGCAGAGGCCCAAGGTTGAGAGACATGCCCAGGACTAGAGAGACTAATTCCGTACAGAGAATGTATGAGGAGAACCAAGGCCAGTTTCTCACTATTAGAAATAGGGAAATAGGCAATATTCTTAATGGAATAAGGGGCGACTTGGGAGACGTCTCAATTATAAGGAGTTTGCTACATAAACATAAGAACCTCAATTTAGACTGGGTGGTGGTAGTGGTGGTGGCAGCAGCGCATGCCTTTGATTCCAGCACAGGAGGCAAAGACCAGCCTGGTCTACAGTGCGAGTTCCAGGACAGTCAAGGCTACAGGGAGAAACTCTGCTTTGAAAAAAAAAAAACAAAAAACAAAAAAGAGCCTGAATTCAGATCCTTACTACCAGTGTAAAAAAGCCATCCGTAGGCCGGGCGGTGGTGATGCACGCCTTCAATCCCAGCACTCGGGAGGCAGAGCCAGGCAGATCTCTGTGAGTTCGAGGCCAGCCTGGTCTACAGAGCGAGTTCCAGGACGGGCTCCAAAAGCTATACAAAGAAACCCTGTCTCGAAAAACCAAAAACTAAATAAATAAAACAGCTGGCTGTAGTAGTACGCACCTGTCATCCCAGTGCTGGGAAGTAGAGACAGGAAGAGCTCCAGGGCTTGCTGGGAGCTGGCAGGGTGGTTCAGCAGGTAAAGGCACTTGCCACCATGCTTGACAATCTGAGTTTGATTCTTGTGGTCCCACAAAGTAGAAGGAGAGAGCTGACCCAACAAGTTGTCATTTAACTTGTGCCCTACTGTGGTACATACGAGTACTAACGGTACGCACACTCACTGGTAAATAAATATATTTTTAAAATGGTGAGTGGTTGAGGAAGCCACCTCACATTGACCTCTGTCCTCCACATGCATGTGCACACATGTATGCATACTGACAAATGTATGTATTTCCACTCATGTGCATGCATTCCCACACTTACGTGCATGGACACGTACACAAAAAAATATGTGACATGAAAGCAGAAGTGGGAACTGCTTGGGGACAGTCAGGGACTAACGAGAGAAAGTAGAGAGTATGGCAGAGGCAGTGGAGAAGAGGGCGAGTAAGAACAAAGGGGAGTGACCAGCGCAAGAAAGAAAACGCCGTGAAACTCATTACTTCGTATGCTACTGAGGATCGGAACTGTGTGGTGTTGGACTGGAATCAGTGATACTGTGTGACCTCCCATCATGTCTATAAACAGAACAGAGATATAAACACGGGCATCACTCCTGGCTTTGTTCACTGGAGGAAGGACTCGGAGCATCAGTGAGAAATGCAAGGCACAAACCTAAGCTTTTGCATTATATTCTTCTGAAAAGACTCAGAGCCTGGGGAGAAACAGGTGAGTCTGGGACAAGGGAAGGTCTCCAAGGATGAAAGGCATGAGCAGGGGACACAGAAGGGTTTGCAGAAGCTGATCAGATCAGACAGTGTAACAGTAGTAGAAGATAACAGGGAAGGGTAATAATCACAGACTGAGATAAGAAACCACAAGTTCATACACGTTTAATATTTAATATGATAGTGAGTTAAAAGCTAAATGAGAAGTATTTGCATATTTAAAAGTATTTCCCCTAAAACTGCTTGTTTGTTACAAAGGAAATAGAGCATTTCCCAGTAGAGATTCTGAAAGCTGCTACCTTAATTGAGCCACCAGAGTGGATCCTGTAAGTAACAGGATTCATGACACTCCTGCTCCACCAATATGAGTGTGAGCAGACCTGCAGCCACCCCTGTCAGTTACCTCCAAAGACCCACAACCTCCATCTAACTGTGACAGGTCCTCAGTGATGAAACATTCAAACATAGTTGTCGGGACTTTCCCTAGAAGGTCTCCTTTATAAGCACCAGGGCCACTGCAAACAGGGGAAGGCCAGGCATGTTGAAGGCTAACAGACAAAATATGAGATTTCAGCTGGGCGGTGGTGGCGCATGCCTTTAATCCCAGTACTCAGGAGGCAGAGCTAGGTGGATCTCTGTGAGTTCGAGGCCAGCCTGGTCTACAGAGTAAGATCCAGGACAGGACAGGCACCAAAACAACACAGAGAAACCCTGTCTCGAAAAACCAGAGAGAGAGAGAGAGAGAGAGAGAGAGAGAGAGAGAGAGAGAGAGAGAGAGAGAGAGAGAGAGAGAGAGAGAGCGCTAGATCAGTCTAGCATGTGCTCCTGACCAGGCTCATGGATTAGGTCTCAGATCGACATGGCCTGCTTTGGATAGCCCTGTTAGGGTATTACAAAAACTGTCCTTGCATGTGGTGAAACGCCGTGCTGGCTGCTGACTGTCAGGAGTGATGAACACCTGCTACTCTTGCAGCATCTACGTAAGTCTGAGTACAGAGTACAAACTTCATGATTAAAAGTGTTGGATGAGGCAGGCTGAGCTCTCCACGTCTGCTGAGTATGAACTATAAAACAGGATAGAGAGGCTAGACAAAGTCCTCTAGTGGAGCCCTGTGGAAACAGACAGGACACCAGAGCTTGTGCTACAGCTCAACCAAGACAGTACAAGGTCCCCTTCTCAGTCCAAGCACAAATGCAAAAAATAAATATGCCAGGAAAAAAATGTGCTGTTTAAACATTCTGCAAAAAATGTGCAAGGAAGCTGGGTGGTGGTTGTGGTGGTGGTGGTGGTGATGGTTGTGGTGGTGGTGGTGGTGGTGGTGGTGGTGGTGGTGGTGGTGGTGGTGATGGTGGTGGTGCACACCTTTAAACTCAGCACTTGGGAGGCAGAGGCAGGTAAATAAATCTCTGTGAGTTTGAGGCCAGCCTGGTCTACAGAGCTACTCCCAGGACAGCCAGGGCTACACGGAGAAACCCTGTCAACAACAACAACAACACAGTGCTGGCATAGTGCTCTGTACCTTTGCAACCCAAGTACTTGGAGGTGGACGCAGAGGATCAGAAGTTTGAGACCAGCCTGAGCTACATGAGGCTCTGTATCAAAAAGCAAACATTAAAGATAAAAACATTAAATTAAAAAGAAATAAAAATAATTAAATAAAGAAAAATCCTAATTCTAAACTAAAAATAAGACAGTGAGATGGGTCAGAGGGTAATGGTGCTTGCTGCCAAGGCTGACGACCTGAAAGTTGTTCTCTGACCTCAGTGTGCATGCTGCACATGCATACACACACACACACACACACACACACACACACACGCACGCACGCACGCACGCACGCACGCACGCACGCACGCACGCACGCGCACACACACACACACGCACATGCACACGCACACGCACACGCACGCACGCACGCGCATAAAATAAATGTAATTTTAAAATTAAAAACAAATAAGCAAGCAGGAAAATGAGCTAACATTCCCAGCATAAAAGCACAATAGTTTGGAGCAAGACAAAACATACTTTTAATAAGTCATTTTATTTATTCATTTATTTATTTATTTTGGTTTTTTTCAAGACAGGTTTTCTCTGTGTATCCCTGGCTGTCCTGGAACTCGCTCTGTAGACCAGGCCGGACCCAAACCCAGAGATCCACCTGCCTCTACCTCCCGAGTGCTGGGATTAAAGGCCTGCACCACCACCGCCCAGCTGAATAAGTCATTTATTAAAGAAGGAATGAAGCAGCCGGGCGGTGGTGGCGCACGCCTTTAATCCCAGCACTCGGGAGGCAGAGGCAGGCAGATCTCTGTGAGTTCGAGGCCAGCCTGGGCTACCAAGTGAGTTCCAGGAAAGGCGCAAAGCTACACAGAGAAACCCTGTCTCGAAAAACCAAAAAAAAAAAAAAAAAAAAAAAAAAAGGAATGAAGCTAGGGGCTTGGTTGCACAAGGCCTGTAATCCTAGCTTCTTAGGAGGTAGAGACAGAATTGAAAGGTATGGGGCTACAGAGTGAGTGAGCTCAAGATTAGTATAGGCAACATTAGAGAGACCCTGTCTCAAAATAAAAGGTGAAAAGAGTGTTTGGGGTACAGCTCAGTGGTAGAGTGCTTCCCAGTGTATACAAAGTTCTACGATTGATCCCCAGAATGGTATGGGGCAGCAAGAAGGAAATATCAAATGAAGATATATTTTTTTTAATTTTAGATGTAAGCCAGGCGGTGGTGGCTCATGCCTTTAATCCCAGCACTCGAGAGGCCGAGCCAGGAGGATCTCTGTGAGTTTGAGGCCAGCCTGGTCTACAGAGCGAGATCCAGGACAGGTACCAAGACTACAAAGAGAAACCCTGTCTCGAAAAATCGAAAAAAAAAATTAGATGTATTTATTTTCTTATTTTGTGTGTATGAGTGTTTTGTCTGCATGTATGTTTGTGCATCATGTGCATACCTGGTGCCTGCTGAAGTCAGAATTAGGAGTCAGATCCCCTGGGACTGGAGTTAACAGACAATTGTGAGCTGCCTTGTGGGTGCTCATACTAGAACCCAGCTCCTCTGCAACAGAAACAAATGCTCTTAACCGTTCAGCTAATTCTCTAGCCTCCATAAAATGTTTTAAACTGAAATCAATCATGATCAATGTTTCTGGGCAAAACTGACGCTGTGCTTTGATTTTATGCATCTGTGTGGTGCTAGGGACCAAACTCAGGGTGTTGAATGTTAAACAGCATTCTAACACTGCGAATAACACCAGTCTGCTACTTAAAGATGCTACAGCTTCTATCTTACATACAAAAAAACCAAGAGAGTGTGTTTTGCAGGAGCCATAGGTATTTTAAATTTTCTTCTTTGTGTAAACCTGGATTTCTTACTTTCCTAAAAAAGATGATTTTGGTTTTGTTGATCTGTTTCTCTGTTGTTTCTTTTTAGACCATTCTAGGTGGGAAGAGCTTCCCCCACAATGGGAATTTCTGGAGGGTCAGGCACATGGCCCGAACAGGGTCATTTGTTCTGAGTGGTCTTAGGTATATGCCTGCATCCCCTTGGATAGTCATTCTGTGGGTCCCAGCATCCACAGGAAGTCCTGACCTGCCTTTAACACACAGGAAGTGAGAACAGAAGGCTTGTCATAGGGTCACACCTATGGGTTATACTGTACTTGTGATGTGTGGGAGTTAGAGGGTGAGCTCAACGTGCTGTGGCAGGGGATAGTCCTACAGCTGCTGACCACCTCAGTCAGCACGAGCCCCAGCTCCTGCATCCTCCCACTTGCAGCAGTATCCCTGGGCAACCTCTGGTGCTTGACATCCTGCAGGTGGAAAGGAAGAAAAGTGGGGCTTCTCTCTTGTGTCAAACAGAAGTGCCTACATCACTGCCAACCTAGAAGGGCAACCATGGGGTCACCAGTTTCTGAGGCTCAGGACAGGACAATGGCCAATCTCAGGAGCCCAGTGATCCAGGACCTAGGCTGGGAGGTGGGGTAAGCTCCTGGACCCTTCTCTTGTGGAAGACCCTTATCCAACCCCATTTGCCCTGTACATGGTTCTAAGACTGAGGGTGCAGCAGCAGGAAAGAGAAGGCTCCCATCCTGAGCAGCTTGGGGCCTGAGCTGACGCTGTGTCCAAAGCCTGTGGACAGCTAGCAGGGCATTCCAGCAAAGGCTAGGCTGGAGGAGCTGCACACTGAGCCTGGAGGGGCTCATATATGGACACCCTACCCTACAGTCCCACCAAAGCCTTCTGGACCCTGTCCCCCGGAGCATGCTGTGCTGCTCTGGAATGTGCACCTAGCTGGCAATAGCCTGCCTTAGGCTCCAGCCACACTGTGATGATCACAGCATGGCCGTCTCATGCCCATGGCCCGCGGCACTCTGCCAGGCCTGAGCCCCAAGGCCAAAGCTGTGGTCCCGAGCAGTTAAAGGGATCATGTGTAAAACATGAGGGCAGAAGGCCCAGGGGCTACAGGACAGAGGGGGCAGGGACCATGGCAGCATCGGTGCATCCCCTGTCATCTTCTGGGCTCCTTTTGTTGCCCCTTTGCCTGGCACATGGGCGACAGTGGCACTGTCCTTGTCACATAAAGGTTTAACCTGCTCCTTCAAGGCCACTTCTCAATGCCTCTCCCAGGCCCCAAAGCTGCAATGTTGTTGGGAATAATGATAGAACTTCATGTGCCACAAGATCAAGAGCCCTGATGCCAGACTTATTTCACCTTGAGGCTCAAAGGGTTGTGTTAGTGTCTATACAGCACACAAAGCATTCGAGGACACTAACTAGTAAGGGGCTTGGAAGTCAAGGCAAGTTTTCCTTACAGGGCTCATACAGCATTACTGAGAGAGTACAGGGCAGGGTACATTCTCAGGGTCAGACCCCAGAGTTCTTGAGAAGCCCCTACAACAGATTCCTACTCATGAGACATACTTGTTGTGCCTCCCAGCAGTCAGGCAAGGCCCTAAAATCTATCTTCATCTTGTGCAGAGGGAGTCTAGCCTTTAGGCCCAGACTAAGCCCCGTGACAGTGACAGCCTTCCTCTCCTCCTCCTTGCTTTTCCCCTTAGTGGGTCAGTCCCGTACTGAGCACCTCAGGCAGCCCCAGTCTCTTTGCACTCTCCTCCCCTAGACCTGTAAAGCAGGGCAATAAGACCCTCCCCAGGACCTGTCTACCTCTCAAGACTTGGCCGGACTGATGACCCAGATCCCTTATGCCTGGTGTACCCTCACTCTGCTGCTGGTTGTCAGGGTTTGCTGGCTGTCTAGGCTGTAGGGATGTAGGCTGTACTCACTACATCTTAGTAGTTCAATGTCTCAGCAGAAGTTGTACAAGTAAGGTGGCTGTTCAGGTCTGTCCTGGGAGAAGACTCCTGTGTGGCTAGTAAGTACTTCCCCAAGCCTACTGATGGCCCTGCTCCCAAGGAAGCACCAGTGGCCTCCAGCATGGCCTCTTTGAAGTACCCTCTATCTTTAGACCTAAAATCCTTCCAGAGAATGATCACCAAGATGCTGCCCTGACCCCATCCTAGGCATACACCTAGTGTTTAGGCCTGCTATAGGAGGAAGGTTATGTTTCACATGCCTCCTCCGGCAAAGGAGGAGCCCCAGGTGGGGTGAGATACCATAAGAGAAGGAAGGAGAGGGAGGCAGCCATAGGTCTTGGAATCCAGTTCCACCAGAGCCAACCACTCTTAGAGCAAGCACACGTCCTGGTTCAGGATCCTGTGAATGAAAAGTCAGGAGGCAGAGGGCAGCTGGAGCTATAGGAAAGAGCCCTGCCTGCCTGCCTGCCTGCCACCCCTCCACGCGCTCCAGAGCTTCTCCAGGGAGGGCCCTGGGTAACTTAGGAGGAGCCCCTTCCTCTGAATCACGGTCCTCTGGCATCAGGATGGTGGAGGCAGCAGGGTGGACTCGGGTCTATGGCTGCTCCGTGACCAACCGACACAGCTGCCTGACACACCCTACACCCCAGGCCAGCCACAACATCACCTCCCCCACACCCCTGCGTTCAGGCTCTGGGGCCCCTTCCTGCCCCCCTAAGGACCCAGCTTGTGTCCCTGCTGCCCTTACACCCCTGGGCTGGTGCAGCATCCTCCCCTGCTCAGGCCCCAGGCCCCTCTCTCATGGAAGCAGGGCCTCCTCGTAAATCTGAGCCACACTTGGTTCCTGAGCAGGCCCCCTCCCGCCAGCCCGCCCTCGAGCCGTCATTTCTGGCAGGCCTTGCAGTGAGCTCACGCATTACATAAGGCATTCGAGCTATTTCTTGGGGGAACGGCTCCCCCTCCGTGGGGCTCCATTTACCCTCACTCTTCTCAACCACCAACTGCCAAGCCAAAGGAGGTCTGGGCATGAAAGGACAGACCCTGTTCAGGGAAGGGGCTGCCCCTGCCCCCGCCTAAGGGGCCCCCAGCCTCCGGAAAACAATGGTATTCGCAACAGAGGGACACATAAGCCCAGATGCCCAGGACAAGCCACCTCAGGGAGCCCAGGGCAGAGATGCAAAAGAAGGAAGGAAGAGGGAGGGGGAAGAGGGAAGTAAGAGCAAGAGGGAGGGGAAGGAAGGAAGCAGCACCCCAGGCTGCCGGGACAGCGTGGGTTCCAGGGCACACCAATGATAGGACAACTTTTGTCTCTGCCACTCATCCCGGAAGGCTCTTGGTCCATCTCAGGACACCTAAGTCCTCTTGGGCCGTCAAGCTCAGTGTTATCAAGTTGGCAACCACGGTCTCCTTTGGGACTCTGAAAAGTGCCCGCTGAGGGAGGGGCCCTCAGGGGCCAAGTTTAAATGCTGATTCCAGTGGCCCAGCCCAGAGGTCCCAGGAATCCTCTCAGGCCTCAGGAAGCAAGGCCCTGCCCCTCAAGCCCCCTGCTGTATTTCTGTGGCCTGGGCTGGCGTAAGGGAACCTGTTAGGGCGCAGCAGCCCCCTGGGAGTGGGGAGCCCAGCTGCAGAGACATGCAAACAGTATGCACTGGACATTTCTGAGTGCTGGGCCCTCTCCCAGCCTGTTCCAGAGGAAAAGCCTGGCTCCTGCAAGGAAGAGGCTGTTTTCCTCACATAGCCACTTTCCTTGCTGCATCAGGGCAGGAAAAGTGCACCTGGGCCCAAGCCAAAGAGCCGCCTCTGTGCCCCCCACCTTGCGGAGGCTGCCTGAGGCCAGAGTTCAGCCTGAAGAAGCAGGAAGCTGAGCTCCTCCAGCAGGCTGGCCACTTCCCCTTTCTGAGGAAGGGACACCCTAGTGGAGCAGCTTTCTATGTCCCAGCAAAGGCCATATGCCTGCAGATGTCCCCTGCTGGGAGCCTGTCTCATACCATACCCTGAGTGGGGGCAATCTCTTTTTAGTACCAGCGACAGCTAGATCACAAGCCTGTGTGCGGCAGAGGCCTGGAAGCACCATGGCTCCCTCTCATTAGTCTCTAGGATGGAGTCTCTGTCCTCGTGAGCAACAAGAACATGTATTCCTCTCTCTTTTCAGACTCTGATTCTTGGAACTTACACCCTCTTGGGTTTGCTATTTTTACCCACCCTGAGCCTTCCGGTCTCCATGGCGACGCCTCCAAACAGCAGATTCCAGGCGGCAATGACGTCACCTTTCCCTTTCCTGCCGCCCAGGCCTCTAGGCGCTGCTGCCTGGGGCCCAGGGGCTGCCCTGTTCTGTGCCCCCTCAGAGCAGCCCTCAGCCAAGACGCCAAGGTCCGCGGGCTACAGCTGAACCTCTCTGCTTCCTGCTGGCCAAGTAGTTGGGGGTCTGGGGGAGAGCCTCCATCCTTCTAAATGCCCCTTGGAGTGGTTCTGCCAGAGCCCCTTGGCAGAGGGCACCAGCCCAGGGGAGGTGACCCAGAAGCAGCCTCCCTCCCACTCTGGGCTCTCTGCCACACCGGCTGCCCTGTTCTACCGAGCTGCCGCAGGCCCTAGTGGCTGGAGAGGAAGGGGCTGGCCGGCGCCAGCCTGCAGTCTGTCTGGCCTGGGAAGCTCCCCATGGCCCCTGCATCAGAAGCCAGTTCCCAAGAGAGGCAGCTACCTCAGCAGGGGGCTGAGGAGCCCACAGACTTGTGGGAAGCTGGAATGGGAAACAGCCTACTAGCTGGCTTGCCAGGAGCTTGCAGGGTGCCCATGTGCATCCAACCCCCTCAAGTGAGGCTGAAAACAGGTCACCCTGCAGGGCCCCATCTCAACCTTAGGTCCTTGCCAGGCGCAAAGACGGCCACATCCCTCCCCACAGCCCAGGTTTCCTGTAGTCAGCCTGCCTCTTCAGGGGCCACCTTTCTCCCAGCTGGGGCCATCTCAGTCCAAACTGAGAGCACGGACACCTGTGATCAAGATAGGGAGGAAGGTATGCTTCCTGCCTTCTGTGTTCTCTGTGGGAAGAGAACATTATGTCTTACTATGGCTCAGACATTCACTGAAAGAACTGAGAAGTCTTTCCGCCTGGGGGCTGTGGATGTGTAGTGAGAGTACTTGCTTAGCATGAAGCCCTGAGTTTGTATCCCCAGCACCTTGTGAAGCCAGCTTGGAGGCAGAAGCCTATAATCTCAGCCCTCAGAAGGTAGAGATAGGAAGATCAGAAGCTCAAGGTTGTGTTTGGCTATATAGTTTGAAGCCAGAAGCCAGTCTGAGCTACTCAAGACCCTGTCTTTAAAAAAAAAAAAAAAAAAAAAAAAAGTCTTAAATTTTCCTGAAAGAATGGACAAGCTGGCTTCAAGAACTCTACCTCTCTTTCTGCAGCCAAGGGGACTTTCTCAGTCCAAGAGTCCCACTCACTCCAAACATGCTGCCTACCACCTCCCCTAGGGATGTTGGGTCTCTGTTCCCCAAAACAGGGCTTGCTTTTCCTGTGGCCTGTAGGGTTCTTGTTGACTCATGCCCATCCTTACCACCCAAATCAGGTTTTAGGGTTCAAGTGGCTGGAGAGATGGCTCAGCGGTTAAGAGCACTGGCTGCTCTTCCAGAGGACCCGGGTTAAATTTCTAGCACTCATGTGGCAACTCACTGCTGTCTATAACTCCAGGAGACCCAACACACCCTCACACAGACATACATGCAGGCAAAACACCAATGCACATAAAATGAAAATGAATAAAGGTCACTGAGGGCTGGAGCTGGGGCCCCACTCTGTCCTGCTGAACCCTAATAGGAAAAGACAATCCTCAGAGAGTGAGGGACTGAGACAGAGAACGTGGTTTCTAGGCTCACATTCCTGCCCTCCTGCTTGATTCCAGGAATGAAGTCCCAACTCGCCTCCATCTGACATCGGCAGGCGCAACCACAGGTCCGGGCAGGAGGCAGGCAGGTGGGTGGCTGTCTCCAGAGCCCCACACAGACCTAGTCACCAACCAGCTGTGCAGGGTGTTCAGCTGGGTCTTTCCAGCCAGCCTGGCGCTCGGGAGCCCTGTCCTAAGGCTGTATCCACGGTGAAGTGCTGGGAAAGAGGCCTCTTGAGACAGGATTAGAGAGCCAGTGAGGGTCGGAGTATCTGAGCCAGGTGGCTCCACTCTCAGGAGTGGAGGAGGCTGCTGTAAGGAAGAGCTGTGGCTTGTCTATTAGAGAGACCACTCCAAGCTCCAAAGACTCCTGGGAAGGCGTGAGCAGAGCAGGGAGGCTTCACATTGAGGAAGTCAAGTTCACAGACGAGCAGCTTCCAGGATGAAATAGAGGGCCACACTTCATCAGCCATGTGGGTAACCCCTTCACCTTGGAGCTTTTTATACAAGGCCTCCTGATCATACTGCCCTGTCCAGCTTCTCTTCTACCCTAGGTGCACAACAACCAAGTACTGGCCAGCCTGTTCTACCTGAATCATGGTCTTGAAGGGACATTGATCCTTGGGGTAGACCCTAGGCCAGGTCAGAATGTGGAATCAGGAGAGGGGCTACAGTGATAAGTCTAGAGTGAAAGTCTCACTCCTAGGTTCATCTGACCAATACTCCAAAATAGATGGAGTGAGCATTCTGGGTAGGCAGGATAGCAGATACATAGGCCCTGAGGCAGGAGAGCATTTGGTCCCTGTATGGCTCAGGGGAATGGAAGGCAGGGTGGCAGAAAAAGTGTGAGTTGGGTAGTCAGACAATATAGTTTTACTCCCCGGAAGACCTGGGCCTGAGTGGGCACTAAATTGGACTTCATCCCTAAAGCCATAGTGGACAGGCTGAGTGAGGAGAATGGGAGTCAGGTCCTCATGCCTCACGGTTACTGGGGCTTCCCAGGTACTTGAACCAATACATCCTCATGCATGCTCTTCCCTGTTAGGAAAACCAATGGGGTAATGGAGAAATTATGTGGGGTGGACAAGGCTGTTTTTCCTGAACATTTTGTTCCCGGCTCTGCCCCTAGCTTGGCATAAGGCTGGAATGGGCAGCTAAGGGGAAGGCCTTCATCTGGCCAGCTCAAGCCCCTCTGGGGCCCCTGGCCAGCTCCTCCTACCTTGCCCATGGAACCACTGCTCACCGGCCTGCAGGACCTGCAGAATGGAGAGCCGGGGTTAAGCAAACAGGTGCCTTAGCAACTCAGAGGGGAGGCCGGAGGCTGGAGGAGCCCGGGTGTAGACCCTGGCTCAGGGTGCACCTGGCCTCACAACCAACAGTTTGCAGGGTCTTCACAGGAATGGCATCTGCCTCCACCCAGCACCTTCCAGAGATTAGTCCACTTCCAGGCTGAGTGCTGCCCAGCAAGCCTCCCATTTCCATGAGTAATATTTAACTTGGAAGGGCCCTGGGACAACTGCAGGGGAGAAGTTAATAACAAGTTTGGATTGCAATCTGCTTGCCAGGAGAGGAGGGAGGGAGAGGCATAAAGAGAGGACAAAGTTGAGAGGAAGAAAGGAGGGCAGGAAGCAGGGCATAGAGACAGGGCTCCATGGACCGCTCAAGCCAGGGAATTCAGGGCTGTGGTCTGAGTGTAGCCAAGGGCCCAGGGCCACAGGATCATTTTACCTCAGGAGTGGGGATTCTGAGGCCAACTAGTGGTTAGACACACACTGGACTTGCAGCTGAGCCTGCCAAACCTTAGTTTCCCCTGCAGAAACCACCATGGATTAAAGAGAAGTCTGGGAAGTTAACTCTGGGCACAGACCACCACCACCACCACCACCACCACTACCACCACCACCACCACCAGCACACACACACACACACCCCTGCCTGTAACTCTGAGGCTTCAACACAAGGCTGGAAAAATCCATGAGGCTAGAGCAAAAATGAGTTTCCACCCAGAGGGTGGGGAGTTGGGAAGAGTAAGACCAGAGCTAGGACAGGCTGCTGCAGAGGACCAGCACTGTCAGGGTTGACTGCCACAGACCTGGGCTGTGCAAGGCTATGGCCATGTGCCCTCACTTATCACAGGAAACAGTGCGGATATTCCTGGGGAAAAAAACTGCTGCATTAATGTCTCTGGCACCTGCCTGGCATAACGTACCCCCCAAAACATAGAGGATGAGTGAAAGTTGGAAGCCAGGTCAGGCTGCCATCACATGAGTGTAGGGGGAGGGGAAGGCTGGGCTAGGAGTCAGGAGTGCCAAACTTTTATGACTCCAACCAAACTCCCTGAGAGACCCAGGAGCTCTTTCCTGGCATTGGGGTGCTTTCTTACTCAGAAAAGAGGAAAGAGACCTGTACCATTTTGTAGCCTCCACAAGACCTCAGCTGCTAATGCTGAAGGCCCTTGCCCAGAGGACCAGGGCAGGTTGCCCTGGGTCTCTGGACTGCTTGGGCCTGGACTACCAACCCCAGTTCTTCTAGCAGCCTCAGAATGCCTGTCTCCATCCTACCTCATTATCACATACTCACCTCTATTCCAGAGTGTAGCAAACCTATGTGGGTTTTATTTGTTTGGTTGGTTTTTGTTTTTGTTTTCCTTGTAACAATTTTTTTCCTTCTAGCAATTTTTTTTTCAAGACCGGGTTTCTCTGTGTAGCCCTGGCTATCCTGAAACTCACTCTGTAGACCAGGCTGGCCTTGAACTCAGAGATCCACCTGCCTCTGCCTCCCGAGCGCACTGAAGTCTCCAGCCCTATACCTACGCTTTTGAACGGTATTGTTTTTCAATGATGTGTACTTTCATAGGGAGAATGATTCTTTCCCCACAACCTTGGGAGTCTGTGATTTGTCACTGGCTGTTGGGTACATGATTAGAGTAGAAACCGCATCTTTACTCAGGCAGGACACACTCTGAGACACTTCTGGAGCCTCGGTGTGACAAAGTCACACCCACAGGTGGGAGATGCCCTTGTGACTCCTTTACCACTGCCCTCTGCAACAGTTTGTTTCCGAAAGTTGAACTGTTCTGTTTTCAACTCCACAGCCTGGGATGGCTACATCTCAGTCACAGCTTTCCAATTCATGAGAGCAGAACCTCCCTGGGCCTGAAAAGGGCTGGACAAATAAAGCCTTTCCCCTCAAAGGAGGCTTTTGATTCGCCGGTCTTCAGGATAGGGTCTCCCAGGGCCCTTCTTCATCCTTCACACTTTATTTCTCAAGGGGAAAATTAGCCACTACCTCCACATCACACACACATGGAGGAATAAAACCCAGGGTAGGTGGGCTGCAGGCCTGGGGCTTCTGTAGTCCTGAACAGAGCCCTCGACACATTAATGTGGCACTTCTAGGGACAGAGAGACACACCCATGGCATCCATGCAGTAGAACGAGTCCACACAGAAGACCATTTATACCCCAGTGGGAGCCCCTCATCTTGCAGGTCTGTAGAGAGTACCGGCCTTCTAGTTGATGGTCACTTAGTGCCAGCCCTGATGACTAAGCCCTTGAAATATGTCCAAATTCAGGCCAACGTGAATTTCACTCTACATGCAAAACACACTGTATTCTCAAAACCTAGGGAGAACAAAAGCATGCATTAAAAACAGGCTTATAATTTGTATACTGGTCGCTTCCACATCAGATACTATGTTCAACGTGCACACCATAATTGATGTTAACCTCACCTACCTCCTTTTATTTCTATAGGTGGCTGTACTAAAATTAACATGACCTATGTGTGCTTTCCGTTTCTACTGTGCAAGGTGTCTTGGGATCGCTTCTGATTGGGAAGTGTCCGAGCAAGAAGACGTCAGACTCAGGTGTTGGACCTGAAGGAACTTAGAGCTGTGAAGTCTTACAGTATGGTGAACTGCCCCATCTGGTGCTCCCAGGCCCGCAGGGATCCACACTGTTGAGGAAGGGTGGGGTATGGGAGAGGTGAGGTATGGGAGGTGCTGGAGAGGAGCGAGGTGTGGGAGGCAGCAGATGGACCGAAGGCTGGGAGTGAGTGCAGGTCGCAGGAGAGGTTGACTGGGGTGCAAAACCTGGCCAGTCAACAGAAGGCAGCACCGGCAGGTGACCACGGATAGAGGCTGGCCAAGGCTGCCCTGCTCAGTGCCTCTTTCCGTTAGTGCGCACCCTGCAGGGTTCCCCAGGCCATTTTAGCTGCTAGTCCAGAAAACTCTGGGCAGTGGGAAGAAGGCAGTGAGTAGGCCTTCACACCTGCTGAGTGCCCACCAACTTCTGGTCACACAGTGGGCAGACCCTGGAGAGAAGGTGGGACCCCCTGAAGTCCTGGGTACTCAGGATTACTAAGTCCCTGATCACATGACCTAGGGCTCTTCCCTGATGCTCCCATCTCCTGTACCCAGGTGAACTCATTGTGTAAAGAAACTATTTCATTTGGGCGATGGTGGCACACACCTTTAATCCCAGAACTTGGGAGGCAGAGGCAGGTGGATCTCTGTGAGTCTGAGGCCAACCTGGTCTACAAAGCAAATTCCAGGACAGCCAGAGCTCTGTTACATAGAGAAACCCTGTCTTGAAAAATCAAATGAAAAAGGGGGGAAACAGGAGCTGATTGTCCCCAAGGAATGGGGTCCCTTCAAAGAGGTAAGCAGAGGATACGCAAGGGCGGTTTCCACAAGCTCATTCAGTATGTGCCAGGACCCAGCAAGGGACCACAGCACTGGCAGAATTAATGGCATGCCAAGCACTCAGGCTTGGGGACACTGAAGGACACCAGCCCGTGACCTGGCTGCAGAGGTGGTGGACTGTGAACATTTGGGGTTGCTTAGTTTGGCTGTCTGTGGAGATGACAAGGGGTGGCTAGGCTTGAGAGCACAGGGTCTTCCACAACCTGAAAGGCAGCTCATAAAACATGTAAGGAGTCCAGATGGCAGGATTCAGCCACACAGGCTACCTAGCCTTGTAGTTAGGGTTTCTATTGCCATGACAAAACACCATGTCCAAAAGCAACTTGGGAAGGAAAGGATTTCTTTCACTTTACCGCTTGTGGCCCATCATCCAGGTAAGTCAGAGTAGGAACTCAGGGCAGCAACACAGAGACAAAACTAAAGCAGGAATCATGGAAGAACACTGCTCACTGGTCTGCTCCTTATGGCCTGCTCAGTCTTTCTAACAGCATCGAGGACCACCAGCCCAGGGGTGGATCTGCCCACAGTGAGCTGGGCCCTCCCACATCAATCATCAATTTAAAAAAATGTCTCATAGGTTGCCTACCTGGTGGGGGCATTTTCCCAATTGAGGTTCTTCTCTTCCCAAATGACTCTAGCTGATGTCAAGTTGACCTAAAATTAGCCAGAACACCTTGGCTGGATCTTCTAGAATGGAGACTCTATCCTTAGGGGCTAGAGAGAGCCACTTCACCATCCAACAGGACATCACTCATCACTAATAAGCTGGGAAGACCTGGCTTCATTGCCAGCTTGGCCAGTTACGGTCATGTGTCCTGTGACATTTGGTGCATGCCTTGGGCCTCAGTTGGACTCATCATTCCACAGTACCTCTATCACACATAGGTCATGGAAAATACACATAGGTCATGTTAAATCACAAGGTTGGATGTGGTGGGGAACAGTGGTTCTTTGGAAGAGGGCCACATGGCTGTGGTGAGGGTTGAGATCCCAGGGGACAAGGCATATAGGAGGTGGCTCAGGTCCCAGATGCAGACTCTTACTTGTTGCTATTTTGAGGAATTAGGGTACTGCCCCTACCTCCATCCCAGGCAAACTCTTAGGGCACAGGCCAGCTCTAAATTTGGAAGATGAGGGACTGCTCATATCCAAGCAGTCCATCATCGCTGAAGGGGTGAGCAGGTTAGCATCAGATTTACCTGAGAGAGAACAGCCATGCTGAATGGAGCTGACTACAAAGAAGGGTTATCTACACAGGCCATGGCTGCCATGAACCCCTGACTCAGCCATGTCAGTCAGTCACTCTGACATCGGTCAAGTCAGAGTGGCCTTAAGTGCAGAGATCTGTGATGAGAACTGGCCTTGCCACAGAACAGCCCACGGAAGAAAAGGAAGCAGTAGAGTGGAAGGCAGGGCTGCTCCGTGTGCCGTCACGGGTGGCTGCTTGCTGCCCTCTAGGGTGTATTTGGACTCCATTCTGGGCTGTATGTTGGTAGCAGTTGTGAGATGGGGTGATAGATTCAGCCAGGTATCAGGGCACCACTCTCTGTGGACAGACAGCCCCTGAGGTCCTAATGATCTTTGGCTGACCTCTGAGGGGAAGGTCCACGTCTCGTGAGAAGAGGGAGGGCATCAGCAGAGCCCTGTTATTTACTCCACTGAGGGTTACGCATAGTCCCTACCCAGCTCCACACGGGAGGCCCCTAGAGAGGGGGACAAAAGCTATCTTACACAGAAGTGGGGTGACACAGACCTGACACGCTCGGTGCTGGGCTTTCAGAGTGGCACCTGGAGAGCAAGCTGGGAGACGGACCTCGTTGGGCACCAGGGAAGAGATGTGGCTAGGAGCAGGCAGGAGAGTATCTGGGATCAAGATCTGGGAGTCACACGGTGCTCAGGTTTACTGGGACAGCCCTAACTAAGCCTGCTTCTCCAAACAGTCTACAAGGAGCACAAAGGTGGGGAAATATAAACATGTGGGCCAAGTGGCTGGGGAGATTGTTCAATCGGAAAAGTACTTGCTGTACAAGCATGAAAGGACCCGAGTTTGATCCCCAAAACCCATCTAAAAAGATAGGCACATTTGTAATGCCAGCACTGGGGAGGCAGAGACAGCTGGATTCTCTGGGTTCACTGGCCAGCCTAACTGGCAAACTCAGTCCCATTGTCTCAGAAAATAAGATGGGCAGCTGCTGAGTTACTGTAATTGACCCCAACCTTGACAAGCACATACACACACGTAACCCATACACACAGTTATGAATGCACACACACACATTAGTTGAACCAAATACAGTTTTTTTTTTTTTTCTATAACATACACTTCTTCCAGGTGAGCAAACACAAGACAGTCTCCCAGGCAGTACCTTCTCAAATTCCTGCTCACTGTATTCTGGTTTCTTCTAGAAAGTGCTGTGAAGCCCAGAGAAGTTGCTCTTGTCCTTGTATCCCTGGACCTCAGGAGCCTGAGCTGTGTGCCGGGTCTGGATGGCCCACCTGCTTGATTTTCCAGTGCCAGGAGTATCCAGGGTGTTTACATGGTGCCATGGGAAGGACTCTGAGCCATTCAAAGTCAAACTGTATGGTAGGGTGCAGCTCAGCAACAGAGCACTCAGCTAGCATACCTTTGGTTCCGTCTCCAGGGGCACAGGGAGGGGAAAAAATCAACAACAACAAAAAAGAAAGTTAAAAGTGTAGCCCGTCATAGCCTGAAACTAATGGCTGTGATAAACAACCCCCATGATTTGTGTACTTCAGACACTGTTGGAAACCTGAACCCCACCTGGCTGAGGGGGCCAGAAGCTTAAGGGACCTCCAGCATCTGGGTCAAGGGCCTTCCCATGAGCAGGTTTCCTGTAAACGCTGTTGGATACGGGTCAAGGCTGACTCTGTGGGAGCTGAAAAGCCACAGCCTCCCTGGGGAGTCCCCTGGGCCTCCCACTCACCCCATACACCAGGAGAGCTTGGTTTCTGCTTGAGTCGTTGTCTCCACAGGAGGGGCCCCAAGTTTCCCCCCTCTGCCGCCCCTGCTCGCTCGGGTTCTGTCCCTGTCTCTGCTGTGCCTGTGGTCCTGCGGTCCCTCTGAAGCTCTGGACGTGGCTGGGGCACAGTGTACAGGACTGCCCTCTGGAAATTACCCTACCGTTTGTGCTTCAGAAGAACCTAGAAGGGCATCAGCGGGCAGGGCTGGGAGGCTTCACATGAAGGCTGGGCCTTAGGGCTGCAGGAGCCTAGCCTCCTGGGGAAAGAGCCAACAAAGTCACAGGCCCTGGACTGAACATGAGCTGAGCCAGAAGAGGGTTTGCAAAAGTATGTCAGAAGGACCACTGTGAACAGACAGAAGTGGCCAGGTGGAAATGTTGGCCAGAAGGGTGGCCCAAAGGTGAGAGCTGAAACAGGGCAAGGTCCCTTCCTCCAGTGCCCTCTCTCCCAGTGTCCCGTGGCTTTTTGGGTTAGGTTGCCCCATCCTTGGCTTTGGCCCGATGACCATGCGCAGGTCTGGCCATGATCCCCAACTGGAGGCATGAGGAGGTACCAAAAGGGAGCTGCAATGTCTGAGCCTCCCCCTCCCCCGCACACCCTTGCCCCCACACCCCATGTGCGGGCCTGAACAACCACTCTGCTGCCTGACGGATCCTGCGATGTTTCCCAGGCAACTGTCTCATACAGCCTGTCTGCCTGGCACTCCCACACCCCATAAATGCCGCCGCGCCTGGCTCCAGGCAGCCTTGCCTGCTTGGCATCTACAGGCCAGCAGGTGTGGAGAATGTAGCCCGCTGCCTGGCTGTGTCATAAGGCCACTTAGGCAGAGGAGGCAGCCCAGGCCTCTTGGACATCCTCACACAGCCAGTGAATATTGCTGGGATACCCCACGTAGATGTCCTGATGTTCTGCCACACAGTAAGATTGAGGATAGCTGAGTGCCATGACCATGCACCCAGGCGCTCCTGCCTACCACAGGTCCCTCTTGAAAAGTGGAGCCTGTGCTCCTTGCCTGGCTTGGGCAGATGCTGTCATGATCCATTTGTCGGGTAAACTGATGGTAAACCCAGTTTCCAAGAAGGCAAGGGGAGTATAGGGAGCCAAGCAGGACTTGGACTACCCCAACAGCTGAAGACTGGGGTCTGATGGACAGATTCACCTAGTCCAGCGGCTGAAAAGCTCCTGTTGGTGGCAGAGATCAATCATGGGGCCAGCCTTGCTAGTGAGAAGTTAGGACCCTGTTAACACCACCCTGAGGACACACCAACCTAGCTTTGGAGGTGGAGGGAGGGTAGACCCCCAAAAATATGGTCTAATGGTGACAAAGCCCAAGAGAAGGAGGTGGCTCCCAACCTGGAGCACTCTGTGGATGCAGGAGGCCCCATTGCTTTCCACACTGGAGTACATTCCGCTTCACCTATGTGTCTCCTCCAAAGGGCTGAAATATTCCTTTGTAAATGTGAATTTTGCCTCAAAACCAAGTTGTTCCTGCAGTGCAAGGGTCAGTCCCGACCAGAATTTATTTTCCAATAAAGTTAATTCCTTGTCACCACAGCACATGGCTCCAGGAGAGTGGATCTTTTCATCAAATTCAACTTCTACTTTTTAATTATTATTTTTAAAGCCCCTCCCCTCTGCGGTGTGAGGGTAGACACACACACCATAGTGCAAGTGTGGCGATCAGAGGACAGCCTCTGCTGCTGGTCCTCACCGTCCACCTTTTTTGGCACTGTGTACACAAGGCTAGCTGGCCCAAGCTTCAGGGGGTTCTCCGTCCCCGTGCCCCATCTCACGGCAGCACTGGGATTAAAGCTTGTGCCTGGCTTCAAGTGTGTTGAGAGTGAACTGGGTTCTCATCCTTGCACAACGAACACTTTCCCCACCACACTGTCTCCCCAGCCCAAAGCCAAGTTTTTGTTTTGTTTTATTTTTTTTGAGACAGGGGCTTTCTACATAGCCCTGGCTGTTCTGGAACTCACAGGCTGGCCCTGAACTCACAGAGATCTGCCTGCTTCTGCTTCCTGAGTGCTGGGATTACAGGCGTGTGCCACCACCGCCCAAATTCAACTTTTAAAGTCTGTTGTGATAATACTTTGCAGACAGTTGGCACAAGGCAGGTTTGTTGGGGTTGCCCATCACCCCTATTTCTTAAGGTTCTAAAAATGGTTGGATTGGGCCTAGAGAGATGACTTAGTGGTGAAGAGCACTTGCCACTCTTGCAAAGAACTCGGGTTCATTTCCCAGCACCCACATGGTAGCTTGTAGGGCAGTTACCCACCAACCCCACAGCTCCCCAGAGTTTTCTTGAGTGAGAGCAGCAGGAAATATTAGTTAGAAGGATTTAGATTGCGGAAATAAACAGATAGAAAATACAGGATAGCCTTGAGAGGGCCTGGAACCCATTCCAATGGGCCCTGACTGTCTCTGCCCTAGGGTATTTATAGAAATGCCAAGGGGTGAAGCAAAAGACCTCCCCCCAGCACAGACAAGTACAGACCAATCTCAGACACCTGCACTCAGGCCTGTGGTCCTAGTCATCCTCTCTATGCAGATCTGCTGGGTAAAGCCACTAGAAACCTGAAAATGGGCTCCCACAGCAGCTTACAACTAACTCCAGTTCTTCCCACCTCTGTGGGCACCAGACACACTTGGCATACACAAGGCCTCTGGTCTGGCACCCTCACGGTGGCAATGAGGGAAGAGAGACAATCCTGAGAATGAAGCAAAGTCCCAGAAGAACAGCATTCACACTTGCTTGAGAGTCCTAAGCCTGGAGAACCTGTGTTCTGCAGCTGGCGCAGACTTTCTTGGGCTCAGTGCCCCTTTCTTACGACAGCCAAAAGATAATGGAATATCCTCACGTTCTGTGCCCTAAGAGCATGCACCTCCTTAGCCTCAAGGTACTTGAAGAGAGAACTCCTTCAGGAGCCCACAGCTTTGGAGTAAGTCTGCCTGAGTAGCCACACAGGCTCTGGCTCTGCTTCGCTGTGAGCTCTGGGGTCAAGTGGCTACAGCACCTGTATAGGCAGCCAGGGCATCCGACCTCTGTAGAGGAGGGGTACGGGAGAGGCTGGCATGCTGGAGATCTCAGCAAAGTCCCTGTGCTCTGGTTTTAGCATGTGGCTGAACTGAGCCTTCTTGCCCACACAGGGCCCTTTCAGCACTTGGCTAGGTACCCTCCTCAGGCCTTCCTCCTGCTTGGGAGTTGGTGCCAGACCTCCTAGAGTCCTCAAGGTCCCCTGCAAAAATACAGTTACACTTTCAGCAAAAGCCCAGGAGCCAGGCCAGTGGAGACTAGGGACAGGCTGATTGGGAGTGTTCCATCAGTAAGCTCTTCTTAGTCCTGGGACTCATCACAACTGCCTTCCCACCTGGGTGGCCCAGTCCCAGGTCACCCCTGACAGTGCAGCATGAGCCTACCCCACCCTGGCAGCTCCTGCATGGGCAGCTCCTTGGCTGCACCTTTGGCCCTCACTCTGGGTTCTTCAGCCTAGGACAGGCAGGTTCCCAAGATGGCCACTCTCCAAAAGACCTCAAGGCAGAACAGACCCTGGTGTGTGCTCTGGGATCCTTTGGAGATTAAACTTCTCATCCTCTTCAAGTCTGCAGAGATAAAAGACAATCTCAGTCCAGAATCCATCCCCAGACCCTGACCTGGACACAACTACCAGGCTAGACCACACACGGTGGGGGTGACCTCGCCTAGGGATGAGAGGCAAGGTTCTGACGGGAGGAGGACCTAGGGAGAGGGGTCAGGGAGTCAGATGGTGGCAGGACGGTCTTTTGAAACAGCCCTAACCCCTGGGGGCTGTGGAGAAATAGAAAGCCACTAGTGAACGCCAATACATATACTAAAGTGCCTGGGCGTCTGCTGCCACCAAGTGACGGGCTGCAGGATTGCAGGGCGGGTTTATTGGCTAGACAGGAAGCACGGGTTTCCGAGCTTCGTCCCCTGGGCTTTGCGGCTTCGTTCCTCTCTTTGGTAAAGAAACCCAGTTCCTCCTATAAGAAGAAAATGGTGTAAAGTTGGATTTGGAAGTCCTGTCCATGGACATCCTGGGGAAGGCTGAAGAACTGGAAACTGAGGCAGAGCATTGTCTAGTACCGCTGGGAGGCGGCATTGGCAGGGCAAGCCTGACAGCTAATCTGCACGTGTTAACACAAGGGAACACAGGCTCCAGAGCTGCCTGCACAGGGTCGGGTGGGCCCAGTCTCGTACCCATGAAAGCCTCTCCCTCAAGGCGGCAGCCTAGTGTCCCCAAAGATTAGGATCCCTGCGCCTTAGTTTTCAAGTGTCACAAAGGGGAGATGGCACTTGGCAGAGTGGGGTAGTGAGGGTACTGGAGGCCACACGGGAGCTGGTCCGGGTCGGAGGGCGGGTCGGGTGGTATGTCTCACTTCCGCCGGACGCTTTGGGGAGAAGGATGGAGGAGGAGCGGAGGCTGCGGGGGAGGCTGAGCCGCCGCAGGCCGCCTGCAGGGGGCGGGTGAGGCGGGATGGAACGGAGAGGGTGGGGGCGCTGGGGCCGCGGGGAGACAATGGGGGTACCTCGACTTTCCCGTCTAGGTGCGGGGTTCCTCGCACACTTGCACCCCGCAACTGTGAGGCCTGCTACCAGAAAGGCTCCGCCTTTCTCCGGGCGCGGTCGCTTCTTCCGCCCCAACCCTGCGGTTTCCCCCACCTCCTCCACCCCTCTTTCCGTCGCCTATCTAGCCTCTCCCTGCTCAGCCCCATGCTCCATTGTTCCCTAGAGCCCACTTACCCTCCAGCGTGAACCGCACGCTTGATCCCCTACTTCGGGCTCCCTCCCTCCCTTACTCCACTGTCGACTCCTTCTCCACTTCCCCAGAGTCTTGCCGCCCCTCACTGTAGAGCCCCTGTGACCTCCCTTGTGAGACCTCTTTCTCGGGACACTCTACCATGGATCCACTGGCTGACACTTCCTATGCTTCCCAGGGCCCCCAGCTGCCGCCCCTGGTTCCTCATGGAGGACAGTAAGAATGAGCCGTGGGCTGCTCTCCTGCGCAGCACTGTGAGCGGGGACGTGGATCTGACCCCGAACGGTCAGCCGTTGCCGCCACTGCCTGCTTTTTCCAGCCAGGTGTGTCCAGAAGCACTAATGGGGAATGGCCTGGGAGAGGATTCCCCGGGACGCTGGGGGAGGTCATGGTGTTGGTGGCTATTATCTCATGGGCATCTGCTTTTTAGGAGTCTCTGCCTGACCCAGAGCCCGCTGTGCCTCCTGGGGTCTTCACTGTGGGATCCAAAACTTTTTCCTGGACGCCTTTTCCACCTGCCCTTGGTGGCTCTGGAAACTCCTACCAATTGTTCCATGGGCCTGGAGGCTCCCTGGGGTCACCTATTCCATCCTTGAAAAGATGTCCTGCACCAGATTCCCATCAGACTCCCAGCCCCCAAGAGTGTGTGTCTGTGCAGAGTACACCTGTGTTGCTGAGCTGTCCATTGTGCCAGAAGGCATTTGATCCGACGTGAGTTTTCCATCCCAGACCTCAAGCTTAAGACTTAGTCCGTTGTAAAACCTACTCCTAAGAGAGTGCGTGCCTAGACGTGGCTCTGGCCTTTTGTTTATTTAACTAATTTTGTTGTTGTTGTTTTGAGACAGGGTTTCTCTGTGTAGCGCGCTGTCCTGGAATTTGCTCTGTACATCAGGCTAGCCTCAGACTCACAGAGATCTGCCTGCTTCTGCCTCCCAAGTGCTGGGATTAAAGGCGTGGACCACTACTGCCTGGTTTATTTAACTAATATTTAAATTAAAATGTGTGTGTGCACGCGTGCGTGTGCGCGCCATGCGTGTGGAGGTCAGAGGAAAAGTTGAGGTCTGTTCTCACCTTTCACCGTATGAATCCTAGGGATTGAATTTAGGTACTCGGGATTGGCAACAGGTGCCTTTACCTGCTGAGCCTCCTGATAGCCTTTTTGTTGCTGTTTTGACTCTCAGTGATGCTCTTGCTTCGGCCTCCCAACGTGCTGGGATCTCAAGACTGCACCACCACATTTGGTTAGCTTTGGCTACTTAAAATGATACAGGAACTTGAAGAACTTGAGCCCACTGTTGCTGGGCTCAAGGGCAGTGTGTTTTAGATGGTGTGTAGCTGGTGCACATGTATCCTATGTGTTGAAGTAGAAATGGCCTGGGGAGGGCATGGATTCTCCAAAGTTAGCTGCTAAGATGACAAAACCGGAAGTGAAGCAGAGTTAGCCTGATTAAATGGTTACCAGAGGATAACGCAGCTGGAGCCCTAGTTCAGAGCCCAACAGGCCCCTCCAAATATTGTTTAAAAGAATTTGTGCTGAGCTGGGAGTGGAGGTCCACACCTCTAATCTCAGCACTCAGGAGGCAGAATCTGTGAGTTCGAGGCCAGGCTAGTCTACATAGTGAGTTCTAGAACAGCCAGTGCTATGTAGGCCCTGTCTCAAAACAAAACAAAATGTGCTTATTATTGTTTGTGTGATATATGTATATGTTCATGTAGGTTTGTGTACAGAGGTAGGTGCCCATGCATGTGGAGGCCCGGTCAAGTGGTTTTCTTGATCACGTCCCACCTTATGTTTTGAGACAGAGTCTCTCACTGAACCAAACATTGATTTGGCTAGGCTGGCTGGCCAATGAGCTCCCATCTCTCTGGCCACCTCCAGTGCATGGGTTCCGTATGCATGCTGCCAGTGCTTGCCTTTTCTGTGGGTAATGTTTGCACAGCAGGAACAATGGAACCATTTATCAATGGAACCATTTCCAAAGACTCCAAAATGTGGCTTTTTTTTTTTTTATCAGAATCAAGCTTTTATGAATTTGAGAGGAGCCCCAATCCCAACCCTCAGCAACAACTATCTCTACTCACAGCCACATAGCTCAGACAAAGTGATGTTAAGTGTGGGCTGGCTTGAGTGAGGTTGTGGTTGTCCCCAAGTGGGGTCCTGTTTATGTGACCTTGAATGTACTGTAAAGTTGACATTTCCATGCTTCTCACCTATCAAGAGACCCAGGGGCAGAAGCTGGGGTTCCCACTCCCCTCTTGTTCCAGGGGCTTTTTGTGCTGTCCTTGCATGAAAAGACTCCTGAAGACAGGGTTATTGAAGATGGAAGCTCTGCCCGTTGGGTGCCTTTCAAGTGGCTGTATCAGACTTGGCAAAGTGCCTTTACTTTTCCAAAGTAGGTATGAGCAAGGTAGGCTTAAGTCTGTAGTGACGTGTTCTTACATTGAACTGTAGAGGAGCTAGGATGTATTTGGCCAGACTCACCCCTTGAGGTGGCAGCCACATCATCAGGGCTGGCTGGGGGGAACTCTTTCCATGCCCTTAAAGGAGCTCCCTTTCATTCCTGCCCCAAGGCAGGAAGTTCTGGGTCTTAGATGGCAGGGATGGATGTTGTCACGAAAGGCAGGACCCAAGCAGGGAGGCAGACTGGCCTTGGACAGGTCATTTTGGTAGCTAGACCCAGACTGAGCTGTCAGTATTGTCCTCTGAGGGCAGTGTGTGCAAACATTGCTGCCCACCCACGCTGGCACAGGGGAGCTGGGGACGCCCCTCAGGGAGGACCACACCATTCCTTCTTTCCTGTAGCACCGTCTGAGCCCAGTGCAGCACTGTTTGATTCCTAAATGTGACAGGTATTAAATACTAGGCTGACATGCATACAGTGTTCTTTGTCCCTAGATCTTGCTGCTATATTCAAATACTTCATACAGATATCTCTCACTACTGGGGACTGAGTCCAGTGCTCCCAGTGTATCTGTCTGTAGATGCTCCTCTTTTTTTTTTTCTTTGGGTTTTCAAGACAGGGTTTCTCTGTGTAACAGTCCTGGCTGTCCTGGAACACTCTTTTTTTGGGCCAGGCTGGCCTCGAACTCACTGAGCTCCACTTGCCTCTGCCTCCCAAGTGCTGGGATTAAAGGCATGCGCCACCACTGCCTGGCTTGTCTTTTTTTTTTTTTTTTTTTTTTTTTACCTAAAACAGTTGTTACTGGGCTAGAGAGATGGCTCAGTGGTTGGGAGCCCTGACTGCTCTTCCAGAGGACCCGGGTTCAACTCCTAGCACCCACATGGCAGCTCAAGGCTGTCTGTGATACCAGTTCCGGGGACCCGACACCCATGGCAAAAACACCAATGCACATAAAATGAAAATAAAAAAAAAACCAACAACAGTTGTTACTTCATAAACCCTACATAGCTAGGCTTTATATAAGCAGCTGTTACTCTATATTGCTTAGGGAATAATCACAAGGGCAAGTCTGTTTACATTTAGTACAGTCACCAATTTTTAAAGTACTTTTTATCTGCGGTTGTTTGAATCTGCAGATGTAGGACCCACAGATAGGGAAACTGCTGTGTTTTCTGATATCTATGTGTCAGATAGGCAACTGGTAAGACAGTCCATTAGCTGGGGATGCCAAAACCCTTCCTTGGTCTTTACTGATACAGTGATATCTGGTGGTTGTGATTGTCTGTCTGTCTGTCTGTCTGTCTCTGTCTCTGTCTCTGTCTCTGTCTTGTGTATGTGTGTGTGTGTGTGTGTTCCTGACCTTTATTTTAATATGTAACCTAGGCCTTGAATATCTGAGGCCAAACAGTCTTCTTGCTCAGCCTTCAGAGTAGCTGAGATGACAGGTGTGTGCCATGCCTAGCTCTTGGTCATGACTCTAATAGTTTATTCATATTCAGATTCTGGGGCTGAAGTCCCCGAATCCATGTTGGTTAGCCATGGCCAGGGCTCAACTGTGTCTGGGAGTTAGCAGAAGCCTGGCAGTGCAATGAGTTCTACAGAAACAGCTCTTTTGTTGTGGGGTGGCATCTGGAGGAATCCCTGAGAACCCACTTGAGGGCTGCTGCCTGAAAACTCCCAACAGATGGCCAGAGATCCATACAGAACCTTGAGGTGTCTTGCAGAAAAAGTGTTAATATCTTGGTTAGATTGGCTAAGGGGTTCTCAGAGACTTCAGAGACCATTTGTTGGGGACTGCCAAGTTAGAGAGCCATTGAAAATCACAGGCCCTGGGAATCAAGTGAGGGGCTGTGCTGTCCGGGGAGTTCTGTTCCCATTCTGGTCATTGACCTGGGTATGGGTCAACTAGGATGCAGTGAACAAGCCAAGGCCTAGGATGCCTGGGAGGGCAGGTAATGGGCATCTGGTTGGGCAGCAGATGTCCAGAGGATTCTCAGGACTTGTGAGTTTCACCTCAGGACTTCTGTTGGTAAGTTCACCAGCCTCAGCACATACAAGGTGAGCTGGCTGCTAGGAGAGACACAGGGCACTGTGATGAGTCACAGGGGTTCAGGGTTTGTGCTTCATTGGGAGATGGCGGCCCTGATCTAACAGGCTTTGATAGGACCGTCTGACATTGGTCTGGAGAAGGGGACTCACTGGTCATGTGCATTGGGTTCAGGAGCTGTAGGGAGGAGTGACGAAAGGCAGCGTCTGAGGGAGAAGTAGTGCTTGGTGGATTGCTGTCTGAGGATGGAAGGCTGTGGGGTGCCAGGAAGGAAGCAGGGCCCTGTGAGCAGAGAGACCAATGTTTGCCAGTCTCCTGGTGGTGAAATGTAAGAGATGGCCACTATAATAGGTTGGTGGCCACATGGCCTCCATCAAGTCCTGGGCTGCTGAACATTGTCCTGGCAGCTCTACTGACCACTCTAGCTAGGTCACCTCCTCACCTCCTCCCTTCCTCCCTCTGATGGCCGGATGAAGTTAGGTGGAAGGCCAGTCCATGCACTACCCTTCTTCTCTGGCCGTGATACCCTTCCCAGGGCCATTGGCACAGGACTTTTGAGGTACAGGTGCTATGTGGGCATTCCAGAAATGTAGGGCCAGAGGCCAGATGACTGAATCTTACATGATGGGGCTTGGTCTTTCCACATCAAGAAAACAATCCCCTCTCTGAGTTTGAGGCCAGCCTGGTCAACATAGTGAGTTTCAAGACAGCCAGGGCTATACAGGAGACCCTCTGTCAAACAGACAGACAGACAACCTCCCCGCAACTCCCCAAAAGAAAGCATTCCCTCCTGGGTGTGATGTTTGCCTCTTGGAGGATGGTAGGTGGCTGTCCTGGAGTAACTCTTACCTTCATGTTTATTTCTTCTGGGCAGCCTAGTGAGTTGGACGTTCATGAGAACTGCCCTTTGTACTGGCTGATGGACGTTCCTGGTAGGCTTGTCCAGCCCGTAAGCCTGACCTGCTATAGACAGGCGTGGGGCTTGAGGAGGGCCTGCACTGGATCTCTGGAGCCAGGAAGCTCTAGCTTCCCTGCTGATCTCTGCCTGGGATGGGCTTTTTGTTTTTTGAAACATGGTCTCACTACGTAGCCCTGGCTGCCCTGGAATTCACTGTGTAGACCAAGCTGGTTTTGTACTCACAGAAGTCTGCCTGCCTCTGCCTCCTGAGTGGTGAGATTAAAGGCGTGCGCCATCATGTCTAGCTTTTTTTTTTTTTAACTTAATTTACCGTCTGTGTGTGTGTGCGCGCACACACATGTGTACACATACCACAGTGAGTCATAAGGAAACTTTCAGGAGTTGGTTCTTTTATCATGTGGGGTCCAGAGACTGAACTTGGGTCATCAGGTTTGGCAGCAAGCGCTGAAGTCACTGAGCCATCTTGCTGGCCCCAGGAAGTCTTTGGGGCTAGCTTTTGGCATGGTCCAGGATGAGTGAGCCAACAGATGAGGTTGGAGCTTCATGACACTGGTCAGGGTGGGAGTCTGCAGGACTAAGAATCCTTGGTGTAAAAAAGGGTTCTCAGGCAACAGGGAAGGCCTAGCTTAACCCACTGAGGTCATGGTGAACCCTGCTTACTGTGTCCTCCAACTGACAGCTATGGAAGAGTTCCGGACTCTTCTCAGGGCTTAGAAATATGTGGAATTACCCCTTTCTGTGGCCAGCATTCTCCCAGGAGCCTGGTGACTGTTTCCTCTCCCTTGCAGGCTGGCCCAGCTGGATGTGGATAGCCACCTTGCTCAGTGCTTGGCTGAAAGCACAGAAGACATGGTGTGGTGAGCTGCAGGATGCCTCTCCTGTCCCCTCCTTCCAGCACACACACTGACATGGGGATGTGACTGCTGAGATGTCTTCGTGTGGTGCCAACGTCAGTAGGTCCTCTGTGATGGCTCCTTTCTTGTCAACTTAACTGGGTTTGGAATCACCTGAGAGACAGACCTCAGGGTGTGTCTGTGAAGCTGTTTCGAGAGATTAATTGAGAAAGGAAGACCTACCTTGAATGTGGGTGGTACCATCCTGTGGCCTGGGGTCTCACTGAATGAAAAGGAGAAATTGAGCTGCTTCCTGACTGGGGATGTGATGTGTTTCTCACCTGTCACCACAGCTACAGCTGCTTTTGCTACTGTAACGTCAGCCGTGAGCCAGAATCCATCTTAAGTTGCTTTGATCAAGTATTTTGTCATAGCAGGGAGAACCCCACCCAAGCAAGTGAGCCAGGGTCTGTCACAAGACAGAACGGGGATCTCTACCCAAGTCAGCGTTTGTACACAGGCTGGCACCTTCTCCTGACTGCACGAGCAATATACTGGATTACACTTCACAGACATTAAAAAAAAAAAAAAGGCAATTATATGTATTTGTATGTGTCTGTGTTGGGGGCTTTGTGCATGTGAATGCAATTGCCCATAAAGGCCAGAGGAGGGTATCAGATTCCCTGGAGCTGTAGTTATAGGCAGCTTTGAACTTCTGGGAACCAAACTTGGGTCCTTTGCAAGACGATGATGTGGAGATGGAGCCCTTGGGAGGTGACAGGTCATGAAGGTGAAGCTTCCTCAAGGGGATTAATGTTATGTACTGAAGGGGCCTTGAGAGACAGGAACCTCAGGACATAGCAAAATGCCTGTCCCTAGTGTCCACATGGACGTCACCAGAACTGTTGGCTCCTTGGTTTCCAGGACTAAGATAGAAGTATGTTATCTACCTAGGCTGGGGAGTGTCTTGGTGGTATAGCATTTGCTCAGCCTGAACCAACCCCTGGATCTAGCCAGATACTGGGGCAAGGAATGTGTCCTGGCAACTAGAGCTGACTTGCACAGCATGTAGAGTCTCTGCAACCTTACCGCTAAGGGGTGGGGCTCAAAGCCATTTCACTGCACATTTCAGTTTGGGTGGTTCCCAAAGAAGGGAATTTAAGGGAGAGGTAGGGGGCATATCTTCTCATCCACATGTTCTGGCTGGCACATAAGTTCTGGATAGTAAGCTCCAATACCTGCTTAGACCTGCTGTACCTCCTCTCCTATTTTGTGTTTTGAACTATGTAGCTGAGGACAACTTGATTTCCCCACCACTACCTTCCAAGTGCTGGGATTACAATATCCACTGTTAAGCTCATTTGCACCTGACATTCTTGTGGACAGAAACAAGTGTTGGCCTATGGTTGGGGACAGGCATGGTTTGAAAGCCTGAGATAACCAGAAAATCTTTATTTTCCTTTGGAAAATGGTTTCAGTGAGTTGGGTATGGTGCGCACATCCGGAATCTCAACACTTGGCAGGTGAAGGATTAGCAGTTCATGCCTAGCCTCTCCTACATAATGAATTAGAGGCCAACCTGGGCTACAAGAGACCCTGTCTCAAAAGCAAACAGGAAGGGTTTCGTATAAATCATAAAAACATGTGAAGGGGGCCGCAGTACAGTGTCGTGGTTGGTGAGGACTCACCTGATAGGTGTAAGGCCTGCATGCAGTGTCCAGCAACCCTTCAAAAAAGTCAAACTACCCCAAACTAACTCTGTTGCCAGATAAAAAGGCTCTGTTAGGGCTCGCCTAGAGGGGAGTCAAGAGATAGGTACAGACAGATGAGAGAGGAACCCTGGTCACAGGGGCTGAAGAGTCTCTCGGGCTGCCTGCATGTTAGAGCTGGGCTGCTGATAGCTGACTCAGTCTAAGGCAAAAGCCCCAGAACCAGGGACACCAAAGGTGATGGTCTCAGTCAGAGGGCCAGGAGTGTGTCCCCGGGAACAGGGGGAAAGATAAAACCTGGAGCTCTGATGTGAGTGGCTAGATGACATCTCCTGAGGAGATCTCTTCTCACCTGGTGGACTCAACACCAGTCTTTGAAAACATCTTCACAGACGCCCCAAAATTCTGTTCTTCCAGGTGTCCAGAAATCCCTAATCTAGTCAGACTGGTACTGTTCTAACTGCAGTTCCAAAGCTATCACCTGAGTGAGCAGAGAGCTTGGGAGAGCCAGGGGTGTGTGGCAGTGGAGTCTGACATAATAGTGGTACATCCGTCCAAACCCATCGAACATATCAGGAGGAAAGAGGGCATGTTACGGGAATCTTCAGTCATGCGGACAGACTCATTTCATGGGGATGGTGACAGTGGCACTGAGTACATGGGACACTACTGCTTTGTGTTGTGAGCCTAAATATATTCTAGGAAGGGACTCTTAGGAAAACGGAATAAAACCCTTTGCTTTCTCCAAATATCTACTTCAAACACAGTAACAATAAGGGCATTTTCATCAAAGTCTTTAATAGATGTGCAAGAATACGAACGACCTTGGCCGTGGAGGGCGAGAACATCATCCACAGAAGGAACGCCGGCCGGCGATGGGCTCCACTGATCAATTGTACAAAACCACATGGTTATGGCTACTGCTTTACAATCATGAAAGTCACCAGTGTTCGTGAACCATTTTCAAAAGACACACGCTATCTTGCCCGGAGCCGTTTGCAAAACGTTAGGGTATTTCCCACCCACCCACCCCAAGTCACATTTCATTACATCCTTCACTTTCTTTAATTTATAAAACAAATTACTATATATAAAAATCTCCCCTTCTGGTGGGCACAATGTTATTCACACATTTGTACATGAGCAGCCGAACCAGTAACCAGCAAGTCATTTGGCAATAGGGCAGTATCCAAATAAACAACCCCATTTCTAACAAACCAAGGGCCCCTGTGCTGTTTGGGCAGAGTTGTTGCTGTCCCTAGGCAGCACACTGGGAGGAGAGGAGCTTGCAGGAGCCGGGTTGCTGTTGGACCATTTGTGGGCTCTTCATCTTAGCATTTTGGCTCATAGGCAGATGTGACTGCACAGCCCTCAGACTGGGGCTCCAGCCCCCTGGACATCCCCAGGCTGGGCTGGACACCCCTAGGAGGCCCAAAAATTGGCTCTTAGGCTCTTTGCATTTTTGTTGAGCAGTTGCTGGGGACAAGTCTTACTGATGGACACTGGGAGTGCTGGTTGAAATGTGTCCATGTTCAACAGGAGTTACAGAGCCACCCAGAAGCCTGGACTTGGGGTATGATGTCAGAAGCCTGGGCTGCCTGTTCTGTCCCAGCACCGTGGGCCTGGGTGTGGCTCTGATGAGTTCAGTGCCAGACATGGCAATGGCCTGAGAAACCTGAGTGTATTGGGGTGAGGGCTGCGGGCGGCCACGGGGCAGCACAGCAACAGCGCCTCTAACTTTTCATTTTCTCTAACTTTGAAATGTGACAGGGCCACCGGCCCCGAGGCATGAAGCGACTGTGACCGGAGGCTGGACTCCACCCTGCCTCGCACGGAGACTCGGGTCTCATTCCGGCAGGGTTGGGGTATGTAGCACGTCTGCTACATGGGCCAGCCTGGCTTGAGTGGAGCTGGGATGCTCAGTCACAGTGCAGCTGTCTCCCGCACTACCAAGGGCTGAAATGATGGCTCCTGCCACACCTGACCTGCTAAGGACTTAGCTAACCTCTTTCCAGGGAGCCTTGGGTTGGCCTCCCGAACTGCCTCTAATCTGAGGAGGAGGAGGAGGAGGATGGCTGAGCACAACAGTTATGGAAGCAGACCTGCTTCCTCAGGAAGAGTACAGGATTATGGGTATTCTGTCGCTTTAAGGCTAGGGTCCATCACACACGTGTCTTTAGATTTTCTAATCTGGAGTATTAGTGATAAAAATATTTTCCAAAAATCTAATGTATAACACAAGACATCTTGGAGGCACTGGCTAGTGTTTTCAGAAATATATTTTGTGCGGATTTAGTTTTCAATTATTTTTCCCTTTTTATTTATTTGGTTTTACTGGTGCTTTGGTGAGCAATGTTTTAGAATCTCTATAATCCAGTTTCCCCCATCAGAGTCCAAAGGGCTGGTGGGAACAGCGCCACCAACTTAGCCAGGATGTCACTTCAGCCTTGGACTACCACGGCTGGCTGCACTAGGTATGAAAATACTTGTTAAATATTAACAACAGAACTTACCGGGATTTAGAAAACGTTCCGAATCTGTAACAATTCTTGTTGCAGTGCATCCCTGCAGGCACTTGGGTGCCCGTCCCCTGCCTACGTTCTGCCTGCTCGGAAAACGCAGCTCCTCCTCACGTGGGGGCTGCGTTGGGGACGTCAGGCGGTGCCACTCAGAAAAAAGGCATCAGAGGAAGCTTCGACATCATCGGTACATTTTATTCCTCAGGGCATTACACGCTAACTTTCCTGGAGCGGGTCAGTGCATCGAGTTCTGTTTCTGTGGAAAATGTGCACCTTCAAAACGGCGTTGACTGTCTCGCCCTCTGGTCGGGCTGCCATGGGCACAGGAAGCGATTCCTCCAGCACAAAGCCAGCCTCTGGGGTCTGGACACAAGAGACTGCTCTGTCCAGAAGTGCCTGTTGGATGCCCCTCTGCGGTCTCAGTGGCCAGCATCCCTCCTTGGCTGCTCGGAGCCTCGTGCCCAGCCTGGCATGCATATGCTGTGGTTAAGGGTAAAGTGACAGGGTCATTCACAGGCGTGTCCACAACAGAGACGCTCGTGGCCTCACACGGACTCCTCAGCAGAGAGCAGAAGCGGGTTGATGTACTCAAAGCCTTCAAACTCAGACTGGTCAATCCTCTTTATGACGTCCCTAGAAGCATAGGAATGGGGTGAAGAGCGGTAGCTGTGTCCCTCCCTCAGGCACCACCCTCCCTCCAGCCCACACTGCAGAAGTAGGGACCCAGGCATGAGGCCATGTACCAGTCTAGACACAGGCTGCCTGTGGAGCCGGGCTACTCAGGACATGTTCCACTGTGGCATCTGTGGGGGCAGGTCAGGGTGTTTGGGGCCTTGCAGCGTCCTGCCCAGGACTTACTCGTCGTCTGGAGTCAGCTGCACGGGCTCGCTGGTGAACTGTGTATCAAAGTTGTCCAGGCCATAGTCGTCTGTGATCTGGGGCTGGAAGGGAGGCAGGGCCTGCTTCTTTTCCAGCTGAGAACATTGACAAGGGGGTGTCAGATGGGTGGTGAGCATCCCTCTGCCCGCTTCAGTTCTTTGTATGCACATAAATCACAGAATAAAATGGGAAGCTCAGCTTTTCAACATGCCTCATATTTGAATGCCATTTTTTTTTCTTCCCCTTAAAGCACAGAATCTAGGAGAAAATATCCAATGCCAGGAAAAGTCTACTTCAGTTAAAAAGTGATGGATGTACAGGCCCTGGAGACCTGTGCCTGGGGAAACAATGTCACTGCCAGTGGCTGGACCCTTTTTCCTTTCTTTCCTGGCTTGGCAACACCCCCACCTGGATGAGCACAGGAGAACCTATCTTCAGTCCTCTCCCCACGCTGAAGTGTCAGCTCCATCTTTTACTATTTAGAGGTGCACCCTCTAGTCCAGCAGGGAATGTACAGCAGACACCATGATGCATGTGCAAAGAATCCCCGCTCAGTCTCACACCTAAACCCATTCACGCTTGGTAACATGGCTGCTTGCATTCTAGGCATCTAGGTGTGACATATGGACCTCTGTGAATTCAAGACCTGGTCTAGATGCCAGTTCAGGCCAGCCGAGATACATAGTATAAAATGGCATAAACTTATGGGTTTCATTATGAGCTTTTCATACATTTACATTATTATGCTTTGTTCATATTCAATCCCCATTGCCATCTGTTCTAACCCTTGCTCCAAGCGTTTTGCTGTTGTTATAACTGTTCTGGACTCCAACAAAGAGAGAGGGGCGTGGTGTACCAAGATGGATTGGTTATGTATAATATAGCTGTTCAGCCGGGCAGTGGTGGCGCACACCTTCAATTGCAGCACTCGGGAGGCAGAGGTAGGCAGATCTCTGTGAGTTTGAGGCCAGCCTGGTCTACAGAGCAAGTTCCAGGGCAGCCAAGGATACACAGAGAAACACACACACACACACACACACACACACACACACACACACACACACACACACACACTACAGCTGTTTTTCATCAAGCAGGGCCCTTACGCCACACAGGGGCAACTACACACTTAGGGCATCTCTGAGCTTCAGTGCCCAGGGTGAGAGAGCCTTCTTTCCAGCATTCGCTCAGCTCTTCCAGGGGAAGATGGGTGACAACTGGTCTCAGAACAATGTACAGATCTGTCCCAAGAGCCACAGTGCTCTACGTGAGCTAGGGATGCAGGCCCTGAAGAGACACTGCATGGGTCTGCACTTAAACCCACATATGGCCGCCATGACCATGGGAGCTGATGTGTAGTCCCCCTACCCCCATCCAATGATGGCTCTGTGGCAGGGTCAGTGTCTGGGTTATAGCTGCCTCTCAATGTTCTTAGAAACAAAACTAATCCTACAGAGTACAACATACACGGGTGAATGAGTGAGTGAGCAAGTGGATGAGAAAATGAATGAAGAAGGTGTGAAGAGTGGGTGGATTCATGAATGAGTAAGAGAATAAGATTAAGTTAAGAGTCCTATCCTGCTAGTACAACAGAAGACCCAAGACTGGGTAACCAAGAGGACTAGACGTTTGTCCTTGTGTTCTGGGGGTGACTCTTTACCTCTAATGAGGCACCTTGAGCCCAGGGCTGCAGCGCTGCCTTTCAGGCTAACTGGCCCAGGCCTAACCCCTCCCACACCCCAGCAGTTCCCAGCAGTTTTGGGGACATACTTAGCTGTCTAGAATACAATTGACTGTTACCAAGCATGAATGGGGGTGAGTGTGGGAATGAAGGAGGACTCCTTGCCACATGCATCGTGGTACCATGTGGTGACACGAGAGTCCCTTCTGACTGCTGCGCATTCCCGGCTGGATTAGAGGGTCCACTTCTAAATAGCAAAAGTTGGAGATGGCAGCACCAAGCCAGGCAGCCTCTGGAGGAACTCCAGACCTCAGTGAGTCTGCTCGGAATACACTAGCCAGCACAGAGGACAATGGGGAGTCAGTTCCCAGCACGGCTGTGGGTGGGAGGTGAGCCGAGAGAAGATGGAGAGCACTGACCCCTCTGACTCTTGGCATCCAAACAAAGACGCCCCAAGGCCAGGGTGCTGTTGCCACTTTCGCCTTCTGAAGTCTGGGCTACGAAGGCTGGTCCTGGGCAGTAAGGGCAGGAGGTCCTATTCAGACTCAAGGGCGGGGAGGTGTGCCTGGGGCTAGTAGCAGTTGTAACCCCATTTCTGATGCCTCCACCTGGCCGTGGTTCCCACAACTGCTTGCTTGTCTCTGGAGCCCCGGCACGGGCCTTCTGAGAGTGGCCCTTCATCTGGTCCTCCTGTGTTTTCCTTTCTTTTCTCTCCTGGCCACGGGCACATGCCACGACCAAGGCCTCGTCCTTCCCTTTTCCTGCGGTAGGTTGCCTGGGGAACCAAAAGGCTTTGTGACAGTCTGTCCTACTTGCTTTCCTCTCTGGAGTCTTTCTTCTAGAAGCCTTGAACCTATAAACTTTATAAAAAATTACATTTATTTATCTGTGTGTGCATGAGTGGGTGGGTATGCACGAGCCATGGCACGTGTGTGGAGGTCAGAGGACATTTCACCACAGGCATCCTGGAAATCTAACCCAGGCTGTCAGCTTGGTGGCAAGTACCCTTACCCACTGATTGGTCTAGGTCTATTTAATTTGCCTGACCTGGGGCAGGAGCAGAGGCCATCAGCTTCCTGTCAGCTCTCACTGGTCAGGCCTCGCTGATGTCAAAGGAGTTTATTTTAGCCACAGTCTGACTCACTCCTCAGGGTGGCCTTGCCATGGCACCTGCCAGCAGCCTGGAACACAGCAGGTTTAATGGCAGATGGTAACAATGCCCAGATGGCCACTTCAGCTCTCTCTACTTCATGATGGGTCAGGGATTGGGACCGTTGGAAAAATCTGACATGCTGTCAAACCATGTCTGATGGAGCACCCTTGTGGACAGACCCTTGTGGTAAGCAGCCCTAGCCAAACTTCCGGAGGGAGCCAGAACTTTGATGTACGGACCCATTTCTTTCAGAATCAATTTACTGGACTGTGTCCAACAACTTTCCCATGGCCTTTATGCCAATATCCAAACCTTCTGGCGGAGACTTGGCATCGAAGGATGTGCCGGATGGCCCATGGTGGACTTTGTGTGCTCAGTGGAGTATATACTCCTATCCTGACATCCCAGAGGAGGGGCAGGACTGGCCCCATAGGCCATCCCTGTGCCCCTAGAGACAGCTGGCATGTGGATCCCTTCTGACTCTACTCTTTCTCTAGAGCAGTGGAGAGGGATGGAAGAGGAGCCTATGTCTAAGGCCCAGGGAGGACCCTGAGCACCAAGCTCTGGGGTGGCCTTTGGTGTGAGTCTAGAGAGTAGAGGCTAAAAGGACCTGGTAGCACAAGGTCACTATCGGGGATGGTGTGCCATGCAGACAGTAGTTCTCAGGTCAGCCACTGGGTATGCAGAAGAGGGTCTCATTTGTGTCTCTAGTCCCTTACATTCATCAAGACCATCCTAGTGGACTTGTCTGAGGCAGAAACCCAAGAATCAGGTTGAACCTCCCTCCCCCGCATCTGTAAGGGCAGCCACTGTTAGGCCTGCTTGAGCTCATCATGATTCCTTCTGCCCCATGACACTCAGGATGGAGGATGGTCCTAGGAGACATTAGAACAGAATGTGCCATAGGAACAGTGCTAGTTGGGGAGGAGGTAGGTGTGGTGGGCTGGTTCCTGATAGTCTACCCGCCTACTTACAGGACCTTCACCCACAAATAAGCCATTCCAGAGCCCAGATCTCCTCCGCTCAGGTGTCCCAGAGTCTCAAGTTACAGCAGGAGTTTGTCTGTCATTTCTGTCTCTCAAAGCCCAAGCCCACAAGGGGAAAAAAAAAAGAAGGGGAGGGGGATCAGAGATAAGCCTGGCCCCCTCTTGCTTCAAACATACAACACATAGTAGAACCATACAAGCCTATAATCCCTGAATGAGACCCATGCCAGCTGGCTTTGTACAAATCTTTAAAGAACAGCATAGGTGGCCTCAGGCTCAAGAATGTGGACACACCAGTTACTACCATGGCTGCACTGGTGGTGCTGACAGGAGCAGAGCTGGGTCAGCGAGGGGAAGGGCTGGAATTAGCAGCCTCTCCAGTGATGTCACAGTGGCTCAGGGCTGGGGCCAGTTCCAGTTCCCTTGCTGCCCACATCTATCCTCTTCCTCATGGCACCAGACCTGCACTAGGGACCAGCATCCTGGGTTCCACGGTGACACCTCTGGGCCTGAGCTCCCACCTCAGATGAACAGTCCTGAAGCTGCAATCACTGAAGCTGGTGCTGGGCTGTACGGTCCTAAGGTCCCAAGAAGTCCTGGGGTGCAGCCCCTCAAGAGGCGGGACACCAAGTGATCACCTGAACAGTGGCTCATCTAGAGGAATGTCCCCAAGAAAACTAGACGTGAGTCCCAACAGACAGGCTATGCAAGCTGCCCAACAACCTGAGAACCAGAAGGTGGGCCCCACCCAAGTGACCATCAGTGGGTGAGCAGACACATGGTTCATCTGTGCAAGGCAACTACAGGCAGCCATGTCACATGAATATCACCATGACAAGGACGATCCTTGAAGATGCTTCACCAAGCAAAGCGGGCCAGAATGCAAGACCACCTACTGGATGGGCCTCCTTTCAAGACAGAGTTGCAAGTCAAATTGTAAGACAGAGCACAAATGGGTGTGGCCAGGGAAGGGGATAGTAAGGTGGGTGTGACGACCCATGCCATGAGTCTCCTGGGCTGAGGAGGAAAGGCTCTGTGGTAATGGCTCCAGGCCCACAAGATGTGTGCCATGTGTATGATGCAGAGGAAGACCTCTTCAGCCCTTCTTGCTGCTTAGAACACTTGGCTGGCCAGCCTAGAGGCAGCTGGACTAAAATTAAACACTATTTATATCATATTCCATCACTTTTAGTGAGGCAAGAGTGACTGGAGATGAGGCCTGGCTGCTACTGACCATGTGGGAGCCCAGGGCCAGGGACAGAGGAAGAACTCAGATCCTACAGGCTCAGATGAGGTGGACCCCAGTGAGGCAGGCTCAGAGGAGAAGCCATGAGGAGGGTGGGTGGGACAATGTAGAACTTTCCCTGTACTTCATGCATGGATCTGCTAGGTCAGTCCATGACTCTGGGCCAGATGGGGGTGACAGGTTTCAGGACTGTGGCAGGCAGTAAGCCTGTGGGTAAAGCTGCCACTACTGGGCCCGGGCCAAGCCAGCTATGGCTGCATTGTGAAGAACAGAGTTAGAAAGAAATCCACTGCTTCTCTCTGATGCTACCAGAGCTAGAAAATGAAATTGAAAGCTGACAAAATTGGTTCTTAAGGATCAAGGGCCAGTGAGATGGCTCAGCAGAGAACAGCTCTTGCTGCCGACACTGATGACCTGAGTTTGTTCCTAGACCTGTATGGTGGACGCAGAGAACTCACTCTCGGAAGTTGTCCTTTGACCTCCATATGTACAATGCGCACGTGTGCGTGCATGTATACATACACACACACACACACACACACACACCCCAATATTAAAAAGTGTCCATGTTCTGTATACTGAATAGATATTTACACACACACACACACACACACACACACACACACCCCAATATTAAAAAGTGTCAACGTTCTGTATACTGAATAGATATTTACACATACACAAGGGAGAGAACAAGAGGCTCTGACAGGGCGGCTCTGGAAGGGCCAGGGGTTGTGGGGCACAGTCTGTCCGGATCACTTGTTGCCCCTGCAGCCTAGCCCCTCCCCATTCTTCACAGTACTCTAGACACAAACAGTCCTATAAATAAAAAGTGACTGGTTGCACTGTGTGGTGGCACACATCTTTAATCCCAACACTCGGGAGGCAGAAGCAGGTGGATCTCTGAGTGTGGGGCCAGCCTGGTCTACAGAGAACGAATTCCAGGACAGGACAGCCAGTGCTACACAGAGAAACCCTATTTTGAAAAATCAAAAAGAAAAAGTGACTGGTTATATAACAAGATCCTGCTCTTCCCTGAGGATGGGATGTAGACATCAGTGCTGGCTGTGGACCATCTAAAAAGGTCAGGGTGGGGTTGGGGAGGAAGGTAAGGTGTCCAGTGTCCCCAAGCTGGGCAAGTTCCAGATTTATTCAATGGGCTAAACTTCATATTTTCCCTCAAAAGAATATATATATATATAGTTTTGTTCTTTGAGACAGGGCTTCTCTGTGTAGCTTTGGAGCCTGTCCTAGAACTCACTCTGTAGACCAGGCTGGCCTCGAATTCACAGAGATCCACCTGTCTCTACCTCCCAAGAACTGGAATTAAAGACGTGTGCCACTGCCGCCCAGCTAAAAGAACGTATTTTATAGGTCACATTTCAGTAACTTTCCAATTACTTATTTTGGAACAAGTTTTTTTTTTTTTTTTTCTCCTAAAATCAGGAATGGACTCAACTCAGAACCTTGAAGTCTGTGCTTACTACCTACCAGTAACTAGTAGTAGGACAGATACGGTCTGGGCAGCTTTGGAAAACCAACCACACTGAAAAAAAATGTCCCTGGGGCCCAGACACCATCTACCAGGAACCCAAGTGCACATGGGCCCACATTCTGCCTATGAGACCAGCCCACCTTATGGAATGGGCACGAGTAACGCTTGAGGCTTACCAGATCCCAGTCTATGCTGCGGAAGAAGGCGTGGGACTTGATGTCGGAAAACCCAGTCTGTGGTCGGCAGCCAAGTCTCTCTTTGGGATCCTGGAGGTCAGAGTTCAAATAAGGGTGAGTCAGGACTCCCAAGGAAACCGCTGACTCAGCCTCTACCCATCAGGATGAGCCAGCTTTCCCCACTGTCTCCAGCTGCTCTCCTGCTCGTCCAGGGTATAACCTCCCCCTGTTGGGAGCCCTTCCCCACAGGGTTACTTTCTCACTGTTTGTTATGCTAAGTATCAATAAAAATTAAACTCACTGGGCAGTGGTGGCACATACTGTTAATAGCATTCAGGAGGCAGAGGCAGGCAGATTTCTGTGAGTTGGAGGCCAGCCTGGTTGGTCTACAGAGCCAGTTCTAGGAAAAGATCTACCAGTTCTAGCCAAGGCTATACAGAGAAACCCTGTCTCCAAACACCAAACAAAACAAAACAACAAACAACAACAACAACAAAAAAAGCAAACTTTGGACTCTCATTCTTTTAGGGCTGGAGAGGTGGTTCAGCAGTTAAGAACATTCATTGACTGCTCTTCTAGAGGACCCAGGTTCAATTCCCAGCACCCACATGGCAGCTTACATCTGTCTATAACTCCAGTGTCAGGGCACTGGACACTCATGGCAAAACACCAATGTGCATAAAATAAAAATAAATAAATAAGTCTAAAAAAAAAAAAAAAGGAACTCACAGAACCCAGAGGCCCAGCGCCAAAGCATATGATCAAACCTGCACAGAGGAGCTGGCAGTCAATGACAAAACCTTCAGCAGAAGGACTCTGCCCACCCCCTCCATCCCAGAGAGACACAAAAGAGATATTCTGTCACCACAGCCAGAGCATACCTTATTTAAAAATCCTTTCAAGACGTGTGAGGCCTTGACAGACAGGAAGCGGGGGATCCGGATTGGCTTTTCCAGGATAACTGTGTGGACAGGAGCCAGGTGAGAAGACTCCTTGGTAGTGTTTACTTTTCCCAGCAGCCTACAGGGCCCCTGAACTCTGTTCTTTTATTTGGGGGGGAGCACATAATCTTGCTATGTATCTGCTGGCTTTGAACTCCTGACTTTTTAGGAACCTCCTGGTGGCATACAATGGCATATATCACATAACCATGTATGAACCAACAGCTCCTCATACACTACATTTTGGTCACAGGCATGTGGAGGCCTCTGCACACCAGTCACCAGAGGGCGCTGAGGGACATAACAGTGGCCATTAACTCTGAGGAGGAGTGAGAGGGGAACCTGCCTGGGGCTATGGGGAACGCAGAAGGGGGCTCTGGCTAAATCAGGGCAGTCTCTTTTTAGGTGACTTATGGTGAACTATGGTCACCTCACTTCACATTCTCTGCCAGAGGAATGGCTCCACATGTCCTGTATTAGTGCTGAGACATAAGCCTGGGCAATGCCCCTCATCCTCACCTTCAAGAAAGGAAGAAAAGAACATGCAGAGACAAGGAGGGAGTGGATGCCCGGCGGGCCACCAACCTTGGAAAAGGTAGTCTTCGGTGTTCATGTCAGGGTTGTCCGTGATGATATCAAAGGGGGAGCGCCCAGCCATCATCTCAAACATGAGGACGCCCAGCGCCCACCAGTCCACGCTGAACCCTAGGGAAAAGCAGGCATTCACTAGGCAGGAGGTGGCTGGGAAGCCAACACACTCAGTCCATGAATGTGAACGTGCCAAAGGGAGTCAGCACCCATCTCCCTGGGTGGCTGGACTGCCCTTCACTTACTGTGCTGGGCATGTGTTTCCTCAGAAGCTGCAGAACTGGTGTGTGGCTGTGACTTGTGGGTTGCCCAGGCTGTTACCTGGCCCTTCACCTGTGCTGATTGCTACACAAACATGCATAATGGGTCCAAGAAAGGACCCTGCTTTGTTCTTGTCATTACCATTATTCGGTGATGATGATGATGATGATGATGGAGAGGGTCTCACTGGCCTTCAGCTTATACCCTCCTGCCTCAGCCTGGTGAGTGCATGTCATCATAACTGGCTTTTTTCTTGCTTTCATTTAAAGTTACAAAGCTCCTTTCTCACTGAGGAATGTAGCTCAGTGGTAGAGCACTTTTCCCACACATGCAAAGCTCTAGCTTCAATCCCCAGTGCTGCCTAAACAGAATCAGCCAGAACCCACTTCTCTGAGGTAACAAAACACTTCTCTATAATTCCTTCTGCTGTCACTACTTTCTTCCTTTCTCCCCCTCTTTCTTTCCTTTCTTCCTTCCTTCCTTCCTTTCTTTTTTTATGTTCAAATGCTAAGTTTTTTAGGCAGCAGGAGGGAAGACCTGCCTTCAGCTCTGTCCTAGAAAGCCTGGCCATCCCTACAGTCTCTGAACAGTTCATCTGCTCCATCACACATGGGATCAGGGCCAGTAAGAACCCTGGCTGGTTCTAGACTGATCTCTGGCTCCAACTTGCCATCTTTCCTTCTCTGGTTACTGAACAACTTCAACTGAAGCAGCTTCTAGGAGCCCAGTTACTCTCTTGGGTCAGTGACCCACACACACTGCCTGTTGCACACTCATTTATGTGAAGTGTATTTATGACTGAAGCCACCATCATGAGTCAGGGATAAATAGCACATGTCTGTAATCCCATGTGCATGACAGAAAACATTAGGATACAAAACTGAGTGTGTGCACAAGCACACATACACAACATATGTAATAAACCTGTGTGCACAGTAAACAAATGCACACAACACACACACATACACACTCACTACATGCTATATACTCTCCTCCACCACATGGATGTACATGTACCTGTATATGTACACTACCCCACCCCCACATGGATGCACATGACTGTTTCCACCTAGAGAAAGAGGAGGAGCAGACATACACTATTGTGTCCACAGGGTTTCCCAGATCACCCTCTGCTTTGGATCCTAATTGAGGCATGGCTACCATTCCCAAGGAGACCTTGTTTCTTCCACATATGCATGGCCAGCAGCCATCAACCTGGGGTGCTGTGACCTGACCCTGGGTCTGTCTGTCTTTGCTTCATGCTCTTCCCCCACCCCCTCATGGCTCCTCAGAGAGGAATGTTCAGGGTTGTCTGTGGGCCTGAGAAGGTGTGCAAGGGGTAACACGCACCTGGGGAACACCAAGGGATGTCGTGTGTTGTCTTTGGGTGTAATATGGTCACAAATCTCTCCCTGTTTATTGTACCAGGGCCCTTGCAGGAGTTGGTCGGGCAGGTCTGTGCTGAGTGAACGTCACCGGGTGGGGAGACTTCTGGAAGGTGTCCACCTACATTGACCGGCTACGTGCCTTGTACTCACCGTACTCTTCTCCTCGCAGGATTTCAGGGGCAATATAGTTCGGGGTTCCACAGAAAGTGCTTGTTGTATCACCAGGGCCCAGGCCTTCCTGTGGGGACAGAGTGGGGACAGAAGGGTGAATCCCACGGGCAGTGGCGCTCCTTAGGAGGTGGGATGGTCACAGGCAGGGGTGCTGCAGCATAGTCACCACTGGGCTGTGCCCAGTCTGCAGGGTGTCAAGGGCAGACAGGCCAGGTGGGGGACAGGTGGGGCAGGCACCTTGCACATGCCATAGTCCGTCAGCTTAATGTGTCCATCGGCATCAAGTAGGACGTTGTCCAGTTTCAGGTCCCGGTAGATGATCCCTCTCTCATGGAGGAAGTTGAGAGCAATACAGATCTCAGCAGCATAGAACCTGAGGTGGGGGCATTCTGTGGTCAGCAGAGGGGCAGTGGCAGGCGGCCAGGGGCTGGTACACCCAGCCCCACAAGGTGTCCTGGTCACCAGGGAAGTGCAAATTTAAGTTATAGTGAGAGTCCACCACCTATCCAACAGAATGGCTACTTAACACAGCCAGAGTAAGTGATGAAGACACGGGAAGCTGGAGCCCTGTGTACCACTGGTGGGAAGAAGAAGACAGAGAAGAGGGCTAGGGGCCAGGGAGAGACTGTGGCCTATCAGCAGAATGAAATATTATCCAACCTTTAAAAGGAAAGGATTTTTGACAGGCTACACAGTGAATCACAAAGAAGACATCATATCAAGTCAAATATATAAAGACAGATAATCCAAGATTCCACTTGGGGAGGTCTCTGGAATCAGAGGGAGGTGCCCAGGGCTGGGGTCAGGAGCCTGGGGAGTCAGCATTCACAGGGTACAGTTCCAGTGTGAGAGATAAAGAGGCTCTGTGTGTGGTGGCGGCTGCATAGCCATGTGTCAGCTTCATGGCACTGAACTATATACTTAAAATGGCTGAAATGGTAACATTAATACTGTGTGCATTTTACCACGAGTGCTATAAAAGTGGACAGGCAATAAGTGGTTGCTACTTCTGCCCACTTTCCCCAGAGGGAGCCTAGGTGATGCACAGGACTTCATGGGGGTAAACTAAGATAAATAAGAAGGGGCCATCCAAATTTAAGTCTCTCCAGCCTTCCTGCAAGGCGTGGGCTGCAAGGGAAGCGCCAGGATAGTGGGCTGGATGGTAGCTGCTCAGAGCCAGGAGCAGAACCGGGGGATTCTCTCCTGAAGCTAATAAAGGCCTGCTGTACTCTACCACTGAGGGAGTGTGGAACTTAGAGAGAAAACAAAACAGCCCAGAGAGCCTGCCCTCCTGGGTGAGGGGCTTCTGCTGGAAGTCTGAGGAGGGGCCAGCCCTGGGCACAAAGCTCCTACATTCCCCCAGAGGTTCTGGAATTCCTTACACCACGGCAAAGTCTCATCTTTGCCACCTTCTACCCAAATCTCACCCCCCTCTTTTCTTGCTGGCCCGAGGAAGGTCTCCAGGCCACACTCTTCGTGGATCTGGACTTACCTGGCATGCTCCTCCGGAAGCTTCCTCTGCCTCTGCATGTGGAACATGAGGTCCCCCCCATTGACGTACTCTATGACCAGGAACAACCTGGCAGGAGAGAAGGGCAAAGGATCAGGAACAGAAACTGCCCTGAAGCTCGTGCTAGGTTCACTCTAGTCAAAGGCACCAGCAATGTGGCCAGAGTGAGTGGAACCTCCACAGAGGGTCACTTTTTAGCAGAGGCTGAGTCACCTCTGGGTGCTGACCTGCTACCTCTTAAAGTGAATCATTCATGCCTAAAACAAGGATGTGACGGGCCACCTGGGAGCTCATGGGGCCAGCAGGAAAACACTCAAGGTGAAAGGGAGGCGGAGGCTGAGCTTGGCATTTGGGTTGGTGAGGCACGAGGCATGGTTTCAGACCCTGACATTTGGCGTCCAAGACCATGTTGGATAATAGATGTGGCTTTTATCACATGATACCAAGGTAGGGCAGTTTTTAGAAAAGAAGCAATAGACTCAGGTGTTCACTTTGTCACTATCATTTTGTCTCTTGTGTTCCTGTCAGAGTCCAGCTCCAACTTGTGGAAGGATTCTTCGGGGGAGGAGAGAGGAATGAGGAGTATTATATAGAAAGACAGAAAGAGACAATAAGAAAGACAGAGACACAAGATAGCTTTGGGAAGGCCCTGGGTCAATACCCAGTGCCTTGAGATTTTATTCTAATGGGCCTTTTATATACTACCAAGGAGAGAGGCAAAAGACCTCCCCCTTTCAAGATGTACAGCCAAGTGTAGACCCTTCAAAATACCTGGTAACCATGCCCATGGCCAAATCATCCCATTATGCAGCCCTGCTGGGTAAAGCAAGCCCAGATTCTCTGACCCTGAGTAAGGTTTTACTAGGAAGCCTCTGTGGGCCTCCACATGTCCCCAATGGTGCTAGGTCTGTTTTAGGGTGTACACACACACACACACACACACACAGACACACACACAGACACACACAGACACACACACACACACACACACACACGTCAGAGAGACGGTGGCAGAGGCCCTAGGATAGGTGAACAAGTAACCAAAGAAGGGGCAGAGGACTAATGGAGCACAGGGTAAGGGGAGAACAGGCTGTGGGCCATCCTGGAGGTGGAGCAGGTCTGGCTCAGATGGACTAGGAGAGGATCCATGGGGCGGGTGTGGAAACATCAGGAGACACGGTTTAGTCTCTGTATGTGGATGGTCCTCAGGAAAGTGTAAAAGGGCAGGCCTAGGAACCACACAGGTGTCTGTCCCCCTGGTGAGAGAGGGTCACCGTGGATCAGTGAAGGGATGAGGAGGAGCCAGGCTGAACTGGATGGATCTGCCAGTAGCTGGACATAGGGAAGAGGGATAAGAATGGGCGTAGCCTGGCTGCTGGGGCTGAGGTACTGACACTCCAGTGTGGGGACAGCACAGTAGGTCCAGAGGGAGGTGGTCATGATGCAGTGAGTCTGAGATGCCACCAGCCCAGCAGGTGGGCAAGGGGAGGGCAGCAGGGGTCAGGCAGAGGTCAAGTCTCTGAGTTTAGGAACTGGGATCTAGTACACAGCCCTCATGTCTCCTAACACTGGCCATGTGTTTTCTTTCACTAATAAGATCTTTGCTGCATTTAATAAGACTTAATTTTCAAAATTCAATTCACAATAATTTCCCGAGATGCCCCGTTGAGGGCACCTTGGGGACATCTGGGTTGGCAGCATTTGCCTGGACTGTTTATCTGCAGTTTGCTGCCCACCAGCAGAGGGTGGGAGCAGCAAACCCTTCATCTCCTGGCTCCTGTAAGAGCTCTCAGCACACTGGCCTGAATGTACCTCACTGGCTAACTGTGAATCCACTGCGGAGAGATGTCTGCATTTGGCCTCCAAAGCTCTGGCAAGAAGCCAGAGAAGACAGGAAATACTGTCATAGCAAGTCAACTGGCTGTAAGCCACTCACTAAATTCAAATTACATGTTTAGATGAGAAACAATTCCTAATATGTGGAAATCAGAACAAAAGCCCCCAGCACCAGATGAGGATATGTATTTCCCCTAGGCAGCCAGCCCCAGGTGTCCTGATCCCAAAGAAAATTCTAGTGTGCTTGTGTGAGGGCTGAGGATACCACCTTCTCCAATCTTAATCATGGTCGCTCAAGGTTTGTATATAAAATGGACCTTCTGCTCTAGTGTGAATCACATCTGGATTGCTCACATTACTCAACACAATGAGAAAACTGCAAATTGTTACCTTGTATTGTTAAGGAATAACAAGGAAAGTCTGAACCTGAGCCTGGGGTACAGTTCAGTGGCAGAGAGCTTGCCTTTGCATGTGTGGAACCATAGCTCCACACATGCCAGTACGTGTTCAGTACAGACAGACGCTCCCCACAAGGACTTCTGACACACCCAGGTTGAAGCCGCAGAGGAGAACCAGCAGTCCGAGGCAGAACCGGTGCACACCAACCGTGAATCACCTGTGGCGGCTTTTCTGTTATTGTTCCACAAAAACAAAGGCGTTTGCCCTCTGGCCCTTAGAGGGGCAGCCTCCCTGACGCAGATGAGCAGAGCCCTCACCCCTGGGCTGCAACGCGCTCTAAGTACCTCCAAACGCCACTCACATAATGACCATGGCGCCCTGGGAGGTGGGTTCGTGACTCTTATCAGACTCCACGAGACATCTAACATCTCAGAATCAGTCGGAGGGATCTCTTCCAGACTCTCTGGGTGACTACAAAGCCCAGCATGAATATTTTTCCACCTACCAAGAATCACAAACTCAATGGGTCCTGCCATCAGGGAGGGCCGAGCCCTTTCCTCAGATGCCAAGTAGTGGACACTGGTGATAACAGCGTCCCATAACAGGGAGAAACTTCGGTCACTTCCAGAAAACGTAAGCAAACACCCTAGCCTGGAGGGTGTCAAGCCCCACAAAAGCAGAAAGGTAGCATCTCTGTCTGGAGAGGCCACAGTGGATTTCTACACAGGCCATTTCTGTACGGGGCTGTTTCTCTTCCTGCCCTCCCTCCCTCGAGGGTCTCACAACACAAACCAGGCTGCTATCGAAGTTTTCATCCTCCAGCCTTGGCCTCCTGGGATTACAGGTGTGCGCCATTCTGCCTAACTTTCATTTATTTATTTTGTGGGGTGTGTGGTATTTCTAGGGGTGTATTGTCACATCATGCGTGTGAAGGTCAGGGAACAACTTTCAGGAGTCAGTTCTCTCCTTCCACCTAGTCAGGCTGTCAGGAGTAAGGCAGGTGCCTTTACCCCTAAGCCATCTTGCTGCCCCCCCCCCCCCCCACTTTCTTTCTGTTTCTGTTATAAAATCAGCTGTGAAACTAAGGATTTGTGTGTGTGTGTGTGGGTTCTACAGACAAACCTCAGTACTGTTTTCAATGCTTTTTTCGAAACAGAAATCCCCCAGGAGTACCGAGTGGACTGGCCTGTAGGCAACTGAGGTTGGTTTGGGTGTTTGTGGCTGTGAAAACACGAGATCATATCTGCTCCTGCAGTTGGCTCTGTGTGCTTGGAAGGTACTTCCCACACCAAGTCTCTTAGCCTCAAATTCTGTCTCGGGCCATGGCTACATTTCTCAGCCAGGTTGAAGCCAACACACAGACTTTATGCACAGGTGTCTGTGCATCAGACAATAAGCACCGGCCACTGTCCACAGTCCCTTCGGTCACACAGCCATACCAACCCCCAAGGGAGACTTATTAGGATGGGCAGGGGCCTGTTGAGGCAGTCAGATTCCTAATGCTTTTAAGGCCATACCACTGTAGGAAGGAAGCAGTTAATGGCTCAGATGGATATTATCACTTATTCTTAACAAAATGTGCAGAAGTTACTAAAAACCAGTAGAAATGGATCCATTGCAAGGGAGAAAGGGCGTAAAGAGAAGCAGTGAGCTCCAGGATGCAGAGCCAGAGAAAGTTGTAGGTAGTGGCCAAGTCCACTGCTCCCCTCACCAGGAGAGGACCCAGAGAAAGAGGGACCCTGTAAGGCCCACTTCCCCTGTTCCCCAGCAACATAGGTACCCA